>NC_134710.1:278718275-278720775 GCF_043290135.1 Rhipicephalus microplus
ATTTGTTTGTATTGTTCGCATTTCGATTAAGCAAAGTTTCTTTCTCAAGCACGCCTGTTTATTAGACAGCTTTCAAGTGTTGCCTAGTGTGAACGGATCGTTGGTCTGACCACCCAGCCCTGCTGGCAGATGTCACTCCACACCCCATGATAATTATCATGCAACTGCGTGTAGGCTCGTTGGTCTAGGAGTATGATTTTCGCTTAGGGTGCGAGAGGTCCCGGGGTAAAATCCCGGACGAGCCCTCTTTTTCCTTTTTGGTCGGAGAATTAAATGCGGCCATTTGTTTGTATTGTTCGCATTTCTATTAAGCAAAGTTCCTTTCTCAAGCATGCCTGTTTTTTAGACAACTTTCAAGTGTTGCCTAGTGTGAACGGATCGTTGGTCTGACCACCCAGCACTGTTGGCCGATGTCACTCCACACCCCATGATAATTATCATCCAACTGCGTGTCGGCTCGTTGGTGTAGGGGTATGATTCTCGCTTAGGGTGCGAGAGGTCCCGGGTTCAAATCCCGGACGAGCCCTCTTTTTCCTTTTTGGTCGGAGTAATAAATGCGGCCATTTGTTTGTATTGTTCGCATTTCTATTAGGCCAAGTTCCTTTCTCAAGCACGGCTGTTGATTAGACAACTACAAAGTATTATCTAGTGTGGCCGGATCGTTGGTCTGACCACCCAGCCCTGTTGGCCGATGTCACTCTACACCCCATGATAATTATCATGAAACTGCATGTCGGCTCGTTGGTCTAGGGTTATGATTCTCGCTTTGGGTGCGAGAGGTCCCGGGTTCAAATCCCGGACGAGCCCTCGTTTTCCTTTTTGGTCGGAGTAATAAATGTGGCCATATGTTTGTATTATTCGCATTTTTATTAAGCAAAGTTCTTTTCTCAAGCATGCCTGTTTATTAGACAACTTTAAAGTATTGTCTAGTGTGGCCGGATCGTTGGTCTGACCACCCAGCCCTGTTGGCCGATGTCACTCCACACCCCATGATAATTATCATGAAACCGCGTGTCGGCTCGTTGGTCTAGGGGTATGATTCTCGCTTCGGGTGCGAGAGGTCCTGGTTTCAAATCCCGGACGAGCCCTCTTTTTGGTCGGAGTAATAAATGCGGCCATATGTTTGTATTGTTCGCATTTCTATTAGGTAAAGTTTCTTTCTCAAGCACGCCTGTTTATTAGACAACTTTCAAGTGTTGCCTAGTGTGAACGGATCGTTGGTCTGACCACCCAGTCCTGTTGGCCGATGTCACTCCACACCCCATGATAATTATCATGCAACTGCGTGTAGGCTCGTTGGTCTTGGGGTATGATTCTCTCTTAGGGTGCGTGAGGTCCCGATTTAAAATCCCGGACGAGCCCTCTTTTTCCTTTTTGGTCGGAGTATAAATGCGGCCATTTGTTTACATTGTTCGCATTTCTATTAAGCAAAGTTCCTTTCTCAAGCATGCCTCTTTATTAGACAACTTTCAAGTGTTGCCTAGTGTGAACGGATCGTTGGTCTGACCACCCAGCCCTGTTGGCCGATGTCACTCCACACCCCATGATAATTATCATGCAACTGCGTGTAGGCTCGTTGGTCTAGGGGTTTGATTCTCGCTTAAGGTGCGAGAGGTCCCGGGTTAAAATCCCGGACGAGCCCTCTTTTTCCTTTTTGGTCGGAGTATTAAATGCGGCCATTTGTTTGTATTGTTCGCATTTCTATTAAGTAAAGTTCCTTTCTCAAGCATGCCTGTTTATTAGACAACTTTAAAGTATTGTCTAGTGTGGCCGGATCGTTGGTCTGACCACCCAGTCCTGTTGGCCGATGTTACTCCACACCCCATGATAATTATCATGCAACTGCGTGTCGGCTCGTTGGTCTAGGGATATGATTCTCGCTTTGGGTGCGAGAGGTCCCGGGTTCAAATCCCGGACGAGCCCTTTTTTTGGTCGGAGTAATAAATGCGGCCATTTGTTTGTATTGTTCGCATTTCTATTAGGTAAAGTTTCTTTCTCAAGCACGCCTGTTTATTAGACAACTTTCAAGTGTTGCCTAGTGTGAACGGATCGTTGGTCTGACCACCCAGCCCTGTTGGCCGATGTCAATCCACACCCCATGATAATTATTATGCAACTGCGTGTAGGCTCGTTGGTCTAGGGGTATGATTCTCTCTTAGGGTGCGTGAGGTCCTGGGTTAAAATCCCGGACGAGCCCTCTTTTTCCTTTTTGGTCGGAGTATTAAATGCGGCCATTTGTTTGCATTGTTCGCATTTCTATTAAGCAAAGTTCCTTTCTCAAGCATGCCTGTTTATTAGACAACTTTCAAGTGTTGCCTAGTGTGAACGGATCGTTGGTCTGACCACCCAGCCCTTTTGGCCGATGTCACTCCACACCCCATGATAATTATCATGCAACTGCGTGTAGGCTCGTTGGTCTAGGGGTTTGATTCTCGCTTAGGGTGCGAGAGGTCCCGGGTTAAAATCCCGGACGAGCCCTCTTTTTCCTTTTTGGTCGGAG
>NC_134710.1:278740775-278745775 GCF_043290135.1 Rhipicephalus microplus
GTATTGTCTAGTGTGGCCGGATCGTTGGTCTGACCACCCAGCTCTGTTGGCCGATGTTACTCCACACCCCATGATAATTATCTTGAAACTGCGTGTCGGCTCGTTGGTCTAGGGGTATGATTCTCGCTTAGGGTGCGAGAGGTGCCGGGATCAAATCCCGGACGAGCCCTCGTTTTCCTTTTTGTTCGGAGTAATAAATGTGGCCATTTGTTTGTATTGTTCGCATTTCTATTAAGCAAAGTTCCTTTCTCAAGCACGCCTGTTTATTAGACAACTTTAAAGTGTTGCCCAGTGTAGCCGGATTGTTGGTCTGACCACCCAGCCCTGTTGGCCGATGTCACTCCACACCCCATGATAATTATCATGCAACTGCGTGTCGGCTCGTTGGTCTAGGGGTATGATTCTCGCTTCGGGTGCGAGAGGTCCTGGGTTCAAATCCCGGACGAGCCCTCTTTTTGGTCGGAGTAATAAATGCGGCCATTTGTTTGTATTGTTCGCATTTCTATTAAGTAAAGTTTCTTTCTCAAGCACGCCTGTTTATTAGACAACTTTCAAGTGTTGCCTAGTGTGAACGGATCGTTGGTCTGACCACCCAGCCCTGTTGGCCGATGTCACTCCACACCCCATGATAATTATCATGCAACTGCGTGTCGGCTCGTTGGTCTAGGGGTATGATTCTCGCTTTGGGTGCGAGAGGTCCCGGGTTCAAATCCCGGACGAGCCCTCTTTTTCCTTTTTGGTCGGAGTATTAAATGCGGCCATTTGTTTGTATTGTTCGCATTTCTATTAAGCCAAGTTCCTTTCTGAAGCACGCCTGTTTATTAGACAACTTCAAAGTATTGTCCAGTGTGGCCGGATCGTTCGTCTGACCACCCAGCCCTGTTGGCCGATGTCACTCCACACCCCATTATAATTATCAAGCAACTGCGTGTCGGCTCGTTGGTCTAGGGGTATGATTCTCGCTTCGGGTGCGAGAGGTCCTGGGTTCAAATCCCGGATGAGCCCTCTCTTTCCTTTTTGGTCGGAGTATAAATGCGGCCATATGTTTGTATTATTCGCATTTCCATTAGGCAAAGTTCTTTTCTCAAGCATGCCTGTTTATAAGACAACTTTAAAGTGTTGCCTAGTGTGGCCGGATCGTTCGTCTGACCACCCAGCCCTGTTGGCCGATGTCACTCCACACCCCATTATAATTATCATGCAACTGCATGTCGGCTCGTTGGTCTAGGGGTATGATTCTCGCTTTGGGTGCGAGAGGTCCCGGGTTCAAATCCCGGACGAGCCCTCGTTTTCCTCTTTGATCGGAATATTAAATGTGGTCATTTGTATGTAGTGTTCGCATTTCTATTAAGCAAAGTTCCTTTCTCAAGCACGCCTGTTTATTAGACAACTTCAAAGTGTTGCCTAGTGTAGCCGGATCGTTGGTCTGACCACCCAGCCCTGTTGGCCGATGTCACTCCACACCCCATGATAATTATCATGCAACTGCGTGTAGGCTCGTTGGTCTAGGGGTTTGATTCTCGCTTGGGGTGCGAGAGGTCCCGGGTTAAAATCCCGGACGAGCCCTCTTTTTCCTTTTTGGTCGGAGTATTAAATGCGGCCATTTGTTTGTATTGTTCGCATTTCTATTAAGCAAAGTTCCTTTCTCAAGCATGCCTGTTTATTAGACAACTTTAAAGTATTGTCTAGTGTGGCCGGATCGTTGGTCTGACCACCCAGTCCTGTTGGCCGATGTTACTTCACACCCCATGATAATTATCATGCAACTGCGTGTAGGCTCGTTGGTCTAGGGGTATGATTCTCGCTTAGGGTGCGAGAGGTCCCGGGTTAAAATCCCGGACGAGCCCTCTTTTTCCTTTTTGGTCGGAGTAATAAATGCGGCCATTTGTTTGTATTGTTCGCATTTCTATTAGGCCAAGTTCTTTTCTCAAGCACGGCTGTTTATTAGACAACTATAAAGTATTGTCTAGGTTGGCCGGATCGTTGGTCTGATCACCCAGCCCTGTTGGCCGATGTTACTCCACACCCCATGATAATTATCATGAAACTGCGCGTCGGCTCGTTGGTCTAGAGGTATGATTCTCGCTTAGGGTGCGAGGGGTTCCGGGCTCAAATCCCGGACGAGCCCTCTTTTTCCTTTTTGGTCGGAGTATTAAATGCGGCCATATGTTTGTATTATTTGCATTTCTATTAAGCAAAGTTCCTTTCTCAAGCACGCCTGTTTATTAGACAACTTTAAAGTATTGTCTAGTGTGGCCGGATCGTTGGTCTGACCACCCAGCCCTGTTGGCCGATGTTACTCCACACCCCACGATAATTATCATGCAACTGCGTGTAGGCTCGTTGGTCTAGGGGTATGATTCTCGCTTAGGGTGCGAGAGGTCCCGGGTTAAAATCCCGGACGAGCCCTATTTTTCCTTTTTGGTCGGAGTATTAAATGTGGCCTTTTGTTTGTATTGTTCGCATTTCTATTAAGCAAACTTTCTTTCTTAAGCACGTCTGTTTATTAGACAACTTTCAAGTGTTGCCTAGTGTGAACGGATCGTTGGTCTGACCACCCAGCCCTGTTGGCCGATGTCACTCCACACCCCATGATAATTATCATGCAGCTGCGTGTGGGCTCGTTGGTCTAGGGGTATGATTCTTGCTTAGGGTGCGAGAGGTCCCGGGTTCAAATCCCGGAGGAGCCCTGCTTTTCCTTTTTGGTCGGAGTATTAAATGCGGCCATTTGTTTGTATTGTTCGCATTTCTATTAAGCAAAGTTCCTTTCTCAAGCACGCCTGTTTATTAGAGAACTTTAAAGTATTGTCTAGTGTGGCCGGATCGTTGGTCTGACCACCCAGCCCTGTTGGCCGATGTTACTCCACACCCTATGATAATTATCATGAAACTGCGTGTAGGCTCGTTGGTCTAGGGGTATGATTCTCGCTTAGGGTGCGAGAGGTCCCGGGTTAAAATCCCGGACGAGCACTCTTTTTTCTTTTTGGTCGGAGTATTAAATGCGGCCATTTGTTTGTATTGTTCGCATTTCTATTAGACAAAGTTTCTTTCTCAAGCACGCCTGTTTATTAGACAACTTTCAAGTGTTGCCTAGTGTGAACGGATCGTTGGTCTGACCACCCAGCCGTGTTGGCCAATGTCACTCCACACCCCATGATAATTATCATGCAGCTGCGTGTCGGCTCGTTGGTCTAGGGGTATGATTCTCGCTTAGGGTGCGAGAGGTCCCGAGTTCAAATCCCGGAGGAGCCCTCTTTTTCCTTTTTGGTCGGAGTATTAAATGCGGCCATTTGTTTGTATTGTTCGCATTTCTATTAAGCAAAGTTCCTTTCTCAAGCATGCCTGTTTATTAGACAACTTTAAAGTATTGTCTAGTGTGGCCGGATCGTTGGTCTGACCACCCAGTCCTGTTGGCCGATGTTACTTCACACCCCATGATAATTATCATGCAACTGCGTGTAGGCTCGTTGGTCTAGGGGTATGATTCTCGCTTAGGGTGCGAGAGGTCCCGGGTTAAAATCCCGGACGAGCCCTCTTTTTCCTTTTTGGTCGGAGTAATAAATGCGGCCATTTGTTTGTATTGTTCGCATTTCTATTAGGCCAAGTTCTTTTCTCAAGCACGGTTGTTTATTAGACAACTATAAAGTATTGTCTAGGTTGGCCGGATCGTTGGTCTGATCACCCAGCCCTGTTGGCCGATGTTACTCCACACCCCATGATAATTATCATGAAACTGCGCGTCGGCTCGTTGGTCTAGAGGTATGATTCTCGCTTAGGGTGCGAGGGGTTCCGGGCTCAAATCCCGGACGAGCCCTCTTTTTCCTTTTTGGTCGGAGTATTAAATGCGGCCATATGTTTGTATTATTTGCATTTCTATTAAGCAAAGTTCCTTTCTCAAGCACGCCTGTTTATTAGACAACTTTAAAGTATTGTCTAGTGTGGCCGGATCGTTGGTCTGACCACCCAGCCCTGTTGGCCGATGTTACTCCACACCCCACGATAATTATCATGCAACTGCGTGTAGGCTCGTTGGTCTAGGGGTATGATTCTCGCTTAGGGTGTGAGAGGTCCCGGGTTCAAATCCCGGACGAGCCCTCTTTTTCCTTTTTGGTCGGAGTATTAAATGCGGCCATTTGTTTGTATTCTTTGCATTTCTATTAAGCAAAGTTCTTTTCTCAAGCACGCCTGTTTATTAGACAACTTTAAAGTATTGTCTAGTGTGGCCGGATCGTTGGTCTGACCACCCAGCCCTGTTGGCCGATGTCACTCCACACCCCATGATAATTATCGTGAAACTGCGCGTCGTCTCGTTGGTCTAGGGGTATGATTCTCGCTTTGGGTGCGAGATGTCCAGGGTTCAAATCCCGGATGAGCCCTCTCTTTCCTTTTTGGTCGGAGTATAAATGCGGCCATATGTTTGTATTATTCGCATTTCCATTAGGCAAAGTTCCTTTCTCAAGCATGCCTGTTTATTAGACAACTTTAAAGTGTTGCCTAGTGTGGCCGGATCGATCGTCTGACCACCCAGCCCTGTTGGCCGATATCACTCCACACCCCATGATAATTATCATGCAAGTGCGTGTCGGCTCGTTGGTCTAGGGGTATGATTCTCGCTTTGGGTGCGAGAGGTCCCGGGTTCAAATCCCGGACGAGCCCTCCTTTTCCTTTTTGATCGGAATATTAAATGTGGTCATTTGTTTGTAGTCTTCGCATTTCTATTAGGCAAAGTTCCTTTCTCAAGCACGCCTGTTTATTAGACAACTTTAAAGTGTTGCCTAGTGTAGCCGGATCGTTGGTCTGAACACCCAGCGCTGTTGGCGTTGTCACTCCACACCCCATGATAATTATCACGCAACTGCGTGTCGGCTCGTTGGTTTAGGGGTATGATTCTCGCTTTGGGTGCGATAGGTCCCGGGTTCAAATCCCGGACGAGCCCTCGTTTTCCTTTTTGTTCGGAGTAATAAATGTGGCCATTTGTTTGTATTGTTCGCATTTCTATT
>NC_134710.1:278758275-278798275 GCF_043290135.1 Rhipicephalus microplus
AGAGGTCCCGGGTTCAAATCCCGGACGAGCCCTCTTTTTGGTCGGAGTAATAAATGCGGCCAATTGTTTGTATTGTTCGCATTTCGATTAAGCAAAGTTTCTTTCTCAAGCACGCCTGTTTATTAGACAACTTTCAAGTGTTGCCTAGTGTGAACGGATCGTTGGTCTGACCACCCAGCCCTGCTGGCCGATGTCACACCACACCCCATGATAATTATCATGCAACTGCGTGTAGGCTCGTTGGTCTAGGGGTATGATTTTCGCTTAGGGGGCGAGAGGTCCCGGGTTAAAATCCCGGACGAGCCCTCTCTTTCCTTTTTGGTCGGAGTATTAAATGCGGCCATTTGTTTGTATTGTTCGCATTTCTATTAAGCAAAGTTCCTTTCTCAAGCATGCCTGTTTATTAGACAACTTTCAAGTGTTGCCTAGTGTGAACGGATCGTTGGTCTGACCACCCAGCACTGTTGGCCGATGTCACTCCACACCCCATGATAATTATCATCCAACTGCGTGTCGGCTCGTTGGTCTAGGGGTATGATTCTCGCTTAGGGTGCGAGAGGTCCCGGGTTCAAATCCCGGACGAGCCCTCTTTTTCCTTTTTGGTCGGAGTAATAAATGCGGCCATTTGTTTGTATTGTTCGCATTTCTATTAGGCCAAGTTCCTTTCTCAAGCACGGCTGTTGATTAGACAACTACAAAGTATTGTCTAGTGTGGCCGGATCGTTGGTCTGACCACCCAGCCTTGTTGGCCGATGTCACTCTACACCCCATGATAATTATCATGCAACTGCGTGTAGGCTCGTTGGTCTAGGGGTTTGATTCTCGCTTGGGGTGCGAGAGGTCCCGGGTTAAAATCCCGGACGAGCCCTCTTTTTCCTTTTTGGTCGGAGTATTAAATGCGGCCATTTGTTTGTATTGTTCGCATTTCTATTAAGCAAAGTTCCTTTCTCAAGCACGCCTGTTTATTAGACAACTTTAAAGTATTGTCTAGTGTGGCCGGATCGTTGGTCTGACCACCCAGCCCTGTTGGCCGATGTTACTCCACACCCCATTAAAATTATCATGCAACTGCGTGTAGGCTGGTTGGTCTAGGGGTATGATTCTCGCTTAGGGTGCGAGAGGTCCCGGGTTAAAATCCCGGACGAGCCCTATTTTTCCTTTTTGGTCGGAGTATCAAATGCGGCCATTTGTTTGTATTGTTCGCATTTCTATTAAGCAAAGTTTCTTTCTCAAGCACGCCTGTTTATTAGACAACTTTCAAGTTTTGCCTAGTGTGAACAGAACGTTGGCTGACCACCCAGCCCTGTTGGCCGATGTCACTCCACACCCCATGATAATTATCATGCAGCTGCGTGTCGGCTCGTTGGTCTAGGGGTATGATTCTCGCTTAGGGTGCGAGAGGTCCCGGGTTCAAATCCCGGAGGAGCCCTGTTTTTCCTTTTTGGTCGGAGTAATAAATGCGGCCATTTGTTTGTATTGTTCGCATTTCTATTAAGCAAAGTTCCTTTTTCAAGCACGCCTTTTTATTAGACAACTTTAAAGTATTGTCTAGTGTGGCCGGATCGTTGGTCTGACCACTCAGCCCTGTTGGCCGATGTTACTCCACACCCCATGATAATTATCATAAAACTGCGTGTCGGCTCGTTCGTCTAGGGGTATGATTCTCGCTTAGGGTGCGAGAGGTGCCGGGTTCAAATCCCGGACGAGCCCTCTTTTTCCTTTTTGGTCGGAGTATTAAATGCGGCCATTTGTTTGTATTGTTCGCATTTCTATTAAGCCAAGTTCCTTTCTCAAGCACGCCTGTTTATTAGACAACTTCAAAGTATTGTCTAGTGTGGCCGGATCGTTGGTCTCACCACCCAGCCCTGTTGGCCGATGTCAC
Organism: Rhipicephalus microplus; assembly: GCF_043290135.1. NCBI lineage: Eukaryota > Metazoa > Arthropoda > Arachnida > Ixodida > Ixodidae > Rhipicephalus > Rhipicephalus microplus. The sequence continues at coordinate 278,760,158 of NC_134710.1, forward strand.
TCCACACCCCATGATAATTATCGTGAAACTGCGCGGCGTCTCGTTGGTCTAGGGGTATGATTCTCGCTTTGGGTGCGAGATGTCCAGGGTTCAAATCCCGGATGAGCCCTCTCTTTCCTTTTTGGTCGGAGTATAAATGCGGCCATATGTTTGTATTATTCGCATTTCCATTAGGCAAAGTTCCTTTCTCAAGCATGCCTGTTTATTAGACAACTTTAAAGTGTTGCCTAGTGTGGCCGGATCGATCGTCTGACCACCCAGCCCTGTTGGCCGATATCACTCCACACCCCATGATAATTATCATGCAACTGCGTGTCGGCTCGTTGGTCTAGGGGTATGATTCTCGCTTTGGGTGCGAGAGGTCCCGGGTTCAAATCCCGGACGAGCCCTTTTTTCCTTTTTGGTCGGAGTATTAAATGCGGCCATTTGTTTGTATTGTTCGCATTTCTATTAAGCCAAGTTCCTTTCTCAAGCACGCCTGTTTATTAGACTTCAAAGTATTGTCTAGTGTGGCCGGATCGTTGGTCTGACCACCCAGCCCTGTTGGCCGATGTCACTCCACACCCTATGATAATTATCATGAAACTGCGCGTCGTCTCGTTGGTCTAGGGGTATGATTCTCGCTTTGGGTGCGAGAGGTCCCGGGTTCACATCCCGGAGGAGGCCTGTTTTTCCTTTTTGGTCGGAGTAATAAATCCGGCCATTTGTTTGTATTGTTCGCATTTCTATTAAGCAAAGTTCCTTTCTCAAGCACGCCTGTTTATTAGACAACTTTAAAGTATTGTCTAGTGTGGCCAGATCGTTGGTCTGTTCACCCAGCCCTGTTGGCCGATGTTACTCCACACCCCATGATAATTATCATGAAACTGCGTGTCGGCTCGTTGGTCTAGGGGTATGATTCTCGCTTTGGGTGCGAGAGGTCCCGGGTTCAAATCCCGGACGAGCCCTCTTTTTCCTTTTTGGTCGGAGTATTAAATGCGGCCATTTGTTTGTATTGTTCGCCTTTCTATTAAGCAAAGTTCCTTTCTCAAGCACGCGTGTTTATTAGACAACTTTAAAGTATTGTCTAGTGTGGCCGGATCGTTGGTCTGACCACCCAGTCCTGTTGGCCGATCTCACTCCACACCCCATGATAATTATCATGAAACTGCGTGTCGGCTCGTTGGTCTAGGGGTATGATTCTCGCTTCGGGTGCGAGAGGTCCCGGGTTCAAATCCCGGACGAGCCCTCTTTTTGGTCGGAGTAATAAATGCGGCCAATTGTTTGTATTGTTCGCATTTCGATTAAGCAAAGTTTCTTTCTCAAGCACGCCTGTTTATTAGACAACTTTCAAGTGTTGCCTAGTGTGAACGGATCGTTGGTCTGACCACCCAGCCCTGCTGGCCGATGTCACACCACACCCCATGATAATTATCATGCAACTGCGTGTAGGCTCGTTGGTCTAGGGGTATGATTTTCGCTTAGGGGGCGAGAGGTCCCGGGTTAAAATCCCGGACGAGCCCTCTCTTTCCTTTTTGGTCGGAGTATTAAATGCGGCCATTTGTTTGTATTGTTCGCATTTCTATTAAGCAAAGTTCCTTTCTCAAGCATGCCTGTTTATTAGACAACTTTCAAGTGTTGCCTAGTGTGAACGGATCGTTGGTCTGACCACCCAGCACTGTTGGCCGATGTCACTCCACACCCCATGATAATTATCATCCAACTGCGTGTCGGCTCGTTGGTCTAGGGGTATGATTCTCGCTTAGGGTGCGAGAGGTCCCGGGTTCAAATCCCGGACGAGCCCTCTTTTTCCTTTTTGGTCGGAGTAATAAATGCGGCCATTTGTTTGTATTGTTCGCATTTCTATTAGGCCAAGTTCCTTTCTCAAGCACGGCTGTTGATTAGACAACTACAAAGTATTGTCTAGTGTGGCCGGATCGTTGGTCTGACCACCCAGCCTTGTTGGCCGATGTCACTCTACACCCCATGATAATTATCATGCAACTGCGTGTAGGCTCGTTGGTCTAGGGGTTTGATTCTCGCTTGGGGTGCGAGAGGTCCCGGGTTAAAATCCCGGACGAGCCCTCTTTTTCCTTTTTGGTCGGAGTATTAAATGCGGCCATTTGTTTGTATTGTTCGCATTTCTATTAAGCAAAGTTCCTTTCTCAAGCACGCCTGTTTATTAGACAACTTTAAAGTATTGTCTAGTGTGGCCGGATCGTTGGTCTGACCACCCAGCCCTGTTGGCCGATGTTACTCCACACCCCATTAAAATTATCATGCAACTGCGTGTAGGCTCGTTGGTCTAGGGGTATGATTCTCGCTTAGGGTGCGAGAGGTCCCGGGTTAAAATCCCGGACGAGCCCTATTTTTCCTTTTTGGTCGGAGTATCAAATGCGGCCATTTGTTTGTATTGTTCGCATTTCTATTAAGCAAAGTTTCTTTCTCAAGCACGCCTGTTTATTAGACAACTTTCAAGTTTTGCCTAGTGTGAACAGAACGTTGGCTGACCACCCAGCCCTGTTGGCCGATGTCACTCCACACCCCATGATAATTATCATGCAGCTGCGTGTCGGCTCGTTGGTCTAGGGGTATGATTCTCGCTTAGGGTGCGAGAGGTCCCGGGTTCAAATCCCGGAGGAGCCCTGTTTTTCCTTTTTGGTCGGAGTATTAAATGCGGCCATTTGTTTGTATTGTTCGCATTTCTATTAAGCAAAGTTCCTTTCTCAAGCACGCCTGTTTATTAGACAACTTCAAAGCGTTGCCTAGTGTAGCCGGATCGTTGGTCTGACCACCCAGCCCTGTTGGCCGATGTCACTCCACACCCCATGATAATTATCATGCAACTGCGTGTAGGCTCGTTGGTCTAGGGGTTTGATTCTCGCTTGGGGTGCGAGAGGTCCCGGGTTAAAATCCCGGACGAGCCCTCTTTTTCCTTTTTGGTCGGAGTATTAAATGCGGCCATTTGTTTGTATTGTTCGCATTTCTATTAAGCAAAGTTCCTTTCTCAAGCATGCCTGTTTATTAGACAACTTTAAAGTATTGTCTAGTGTGGCCGGATCGTTGGTCTGACCACCCAGTCCTGTTGGCCGATGTTACTCCACACCCCATGATAATTATCATGAAACTGCGTGTCGGCTCGTTGGTCTAGGGGTATGATTCTCGCTTCGGGTGCGAGAGGTCCCGGGTTCAAATCCCGGACGAGCCCTCTTTTTGGTCGGAGTAATAAATGCGGCCAATTGTTTGTATTGTTCGCATTTCGATTAAGCAAAGTTTCTTTCTCAAGCACGCCTGTTTATTAGACAACTTTCAAGTCCCATATCCTTAACAAGTATCCCCTGCAAAATCATGGAACATGTCATCTACTCCCATATCATCAACTTCTTGGACTCAATGCACTTTTTTCATCCTTCTCAACACGGGTTCCGAAGGGGTTATTCTTGTGAAACGCAGCTGGCCATTTTCATTCACGACTTACATTCTAACCTTGACTGCAACATTCAGACCGATGCTCTTTTCCTGGATTTCGCCAAAGCATTTGACACTGTCCCTCACAAACGCCTAATTCTTAAATTATCTCTGTTAAATCTAGATCCTAATGTACTTGCATGGATAACATCTTTCCTGACTAATCGTTCCCAATTTGTGTTTATTAATAATCACTCATCTAACCGACTACCTGTAACCTCAGGTGTCCCGCAAGGGTCTGTCTTAGGGCCTCTACTCTTTTTAATTTACATTAACGACCTACCATTGCATGTATCATGTAACTTTCGTATGTTTGCCGATGACTGCGTAATCTACCGATCAGTAACCAACATTCATGACCAAACACTAATTCAGCATGATCTTAACAACATACAAACATGGTGTGATCGTTGGTTAATGAACTTAAATCCTAATAAATGTAAGCTCGTTTCTTTTTCTCGCCACCGTAACCCTTTTGAGTTTACCTATTCCATCACTAATGTTCCCATACAATCAGTTCAATCATTCAAATACCTCGGCATCACCTTGGCTCATGACCTGTCTTGGCGTCATCACACTACTAACATCATCTCGTCTGCTAATAAATCACTCGGGTTTCTCAGACGACACTTACGCCATACTCCGCCTCACGTCAAGACGCTTGCATACAAATCATTTATCAGGTCCAAACTCGAGTATGCATCTTCCATCTGGAGCCCTCATCAATCATACATCATAAGTGAACTCGAATCACTTCAAAATCGGGCTACCAGGTTCATTCATTCTGCATATTCATACGATATCAGCATCTCATCTCTAAAGGCGGAATCAGGTATAGAAACCCTTGCTTCACGCCGACGGTGTGCCACCCTCTCTCTTTTTCATATGTTTTATTTCAGTTCACTGAATCATCCACCGTACATCACGCCCCCTCCGCACATATCCCATCGCACTGGTCATCCGTTACAAGTCGCATTACCACGTACCCGGACCACTGTATTCCAAGCCTCCTTTTTCGTAAGAGCAGCAAAAGACTGGAATGGCCTTCCTCACGCCACCTGTGCCATCACTAACCCATCTATGTTTGCAGAAGCCATTAAAAACACCGTTGTATAGTTCTCTTTTTTTTTTGTTATGCACCACCCCTTATGTAATACCCCTACAGGGGGTCTTTAAGGAAATAAAAGTGAAGTGAAGTGAAGTGAAGTGTTGCCTAGTGTGAACGGATCGTTGGTCTGACCACCCAGCCCTGCTGGCCGATGTCACACCACACCCCATGATAATTATCATGCAACTGCGTGTAGGCTCGTTGGTCTAGGGGTATGATTTTCGCTTAGGGGGCGAGAGGTCCCGGGTTAAAATCCCGGACGAGCCCTCTCTTTCCTTTTTGGTCGGAGTATTAAATGCGGCCATTTGTTTGTATTGTTCGCATTTCTATTAAGCAAAGTTCCTTTCTCAAGCATGCCTGTTTATTAGACAACTTTCAAGTGTTGCCTAGTGTGAACGGATCGTTGGTCTGACCACCCAGCACTGTTGGCCGATGTCACTCCACACCCCATGATAATTATCATCCAACTGCGTGTCGGCTCGTTGGTCTAGGGGTATGATTCTCGCTTAGGGTGCGAGAGGTCCCGGGCTCAAATCCCGGACGAGCCCTCTTTTTCCTTTTTGGTCGGAATATTAAATGCGGCCATATGTTGGTATTCTTTGCATTTCTATTAAGCAAAGTTCTTTTCTCAAGCACGCCTGTTTATTAGACAACTTTAAAGTATTGTCTAGTGTGGCCGGATCGTTGGTCTGACCACCCAGCCCTGTTGGCCGATGTTACTCCACACCCCATTAAAATTATCATGCAACTGCGTGTAGGCTCGTTGGTCTAGGGGTATGATTCTCGCTTAGGGTGCGAGAGGTCCCGGGTTAAAATCCCGGACGAGCCCTATTTTTCCTTTTTGGTCGGAGTATCAAATGCGGCCATTTGTTTGTATTGTTCGCATTTCTATTAAGCAAAGTTTCTTTCTCAAGCACGTCTGTTTATTAGACAACTTTCAAGTTTTGCCTAGTGTGAACAGAACGTTGGCTGACCACCCAGCCCTGTTGGCCGATGTCACTCCACACCCCATGATAATTATCATGCAGCTGCGTGTCGGCTCGTTGGTCTAGGGGTATGATTCTCGCTTAGGGTGCGAGAGGTCCCGGGTTCAAATCCCGGAGGAGCCCTGTTTTTCCTTTTTGGTCGGAGTATTAAATGCGGCCATTTGTTTGTATTGTTCGCATTTCTATTAAGCAAAGTTCCTTTCTCAAGCACGCCAGTTTATTAGACAACTTCAAAGCGTTGCCTAGTGTAGCCGGATCGTTGGTCTGACCACCCAGCCCTGTTGGCCGATGTCACTCCACACCCCATGATAATTATCATGCAACTGCGTGTAGGCTCGTTGGTCTAGGGGTTTGATTCTCGCTTGGGGTGCGAGAGGTCCCGGGTTAAAATCCCGGACGAGCCCTCTTTTTCCTTTTTGGTCGGAGTATTAAATGCGGCCATTTGTTTGTATTGTTCGCATTTCTATTAAGCCAAGTTCCTTTCTCAAGCACGCCTGTTTGTTAGACAACTTCAAAGTATTGTCTAGTGTGGCCGGATCGTTGGTCTGACCACCCAGCCCTGTTGGCCGATGTCACTCCACACCCCATGATAATTATCGTGAAACTGCGCGTCGTCTCGTTGGTCTAGGGGTATGATTCTCGCTTTGGGTGCGAGATGTCCAGGGTTCAAATCCCGGATGAGCCCTCTCTCTCCTTTTTGGTCGGAGTATAAATGCGGCCATATGTTTGTATTATTTGCATTTCCATTAGGCAAAGTTCCTTTCTCAAGCATGCCTGTTTATTAGACAACTTTAAAGTGTTGTCTAGTGTGGCCGGATCGTTGGTCTGACCACCCAGTCCTGTTGGCCGATGTTACTCCACACCCCATGATAATTATCATGTAACTTCGTGTAGGCTCGTTGGTCTAGGGGTATGATTCTCGCTTAGGGTGCGAGAGGTCCCGGGTTAAAATCCCGGACGAGCCCTCTTTTTCCTTTTTGGTCGAAGTAATAAATGCGGCCATTTGTTTGTATTGTTCGCATTTCTATTAGGCCAAGTTCCTTTCTCAAGCACGGCTGTTTATTAGACAACGATAAAGTATTGTCTAGGTTGGCCGGATCGTTGGTCTGATCACCCAGCCCTGTTGGCCGATGTCACTCCACACCCCATGATAATTATCATGAAACTGCGCGTCGGCTCGTTGGTCTAGAGGTATGATTCTCGCTTAGGGTGCGAGAGGTCCCGGGTTAAAATCCCGGACGAGCCCTATTTTTCCTTTTTGGTCGGAGTATTGAATGCGGCCATTTGTTTGTATTGTTCGCATTTCTATTAAGCAAAGTTCCTTTCTCAAGCACGCCTGTTTATTAGAGAACTTTAAAGTATTGTCTAGTGTGGCCGGATCGTTGGTCTGACCACCCAGTCCTGTTGGCCGATGTCACTCCACACCGCATGATAATTATCATGAAACTGCGTGTCGGCTCGTTGGTCTAGGGGTATGATTCTCGCTTCGGGTGCGAGAGGTCCCGGGTTCAAATCCCGGACGAGCCCTCTTTTTGGTCGGAGTATTAAATGCGGCCAAATGTTTGTATTGTTCGCATTTCGATTAAGCAAAGTTTCTTTCTCAAGCACGCCTGTTTATTAGACAACTTTCAAGTGTTGCCTAGTGTGAACGGATCGTTGGTCTGACCACCCAGCCCTGCTGGCCGATGTCACTCCACACCCCATGATAATTATCATGCAACTGCGTGTAGGCTCGTTGGTCTAGGGGTATGATTTTCGCTTAGGTGCGAGAGGTCCCGGGTTAAAATCCCGGACGAGCCCTCTTTTTCCTTTTTGGTCGGAGTATTAAATGCGGCCATTTGTTTGCATTGTTCGCATTTCTATTAAGCAAAGTTCCTTTCTCAAGCATGTCTGTTTATTAGACAACTTTCAAGTGTTGCCTAGTGTGAACGGATCGTTGGTCTGACCACCCAGCACTGTTGGCCGATGTCACTCCACACCCCATGATAATTATCATCCAACTGCGTGTCGGCTCGTTGGTCTAGGGGTATGATTCTCGCTTAGGGTGCGAGAGGTCCCGGGTTCAAATCCCGGACGAGCCCTCTTTTTCCTTTTTGGTCGGAGTAATAAATGCGGCCATTTGTTTGTATTGTTCGCATTTCTATTAGGCCAAGTTCCTTTCTCAAGCACGGCTGTTGATTAGACAACTACAAAGTATTGTCTAGTGTGGCCGGATCGTTGGTCTGACCACCCAGCCTTGTTGGCCGATGTCACTCTACACCCCATGATAATTATCATGAAACTACGCGTCGGCTCGTTGGTCTAGGGGTATGATTCTCGCTTAGGGTGCGAGAGGTCCCGGGCTCAAATCCCAGACGAGCCCTCTTTTTCCTTTTTGGTCGGAGTATTAAATGCGGCCATATGTTTGTATTCTTTGCATTTCTATTAAGCAAAGTTCTTTTCTCAAGCACGCCTGTTTATTAGACAACTTTCAAGTGTTGCCTAGTGTGAACAGATCGTTGGTCTGACCACCCAGCCCTGTTGGCCGACTTCACTCCACACCCCATGATAATTATCATGCAGCTGCGTGTCGGCTCGTTGGTCTAGGGGTATGATTCTCGCTTAGGGTGCGAGAGGTCCCGGGTTCAAATCCCGGAGGAGCCCTGTTTTTCCTTTTTGGTCGGAGTATTAAATGCGGCCATTTGTTTGTATTGTTCGCATTTCTATTAAGTAAAGTTCCTTTTTCAAGCACGCCTGTTTATTAGACAACTTTAAAGTATTGTCTAGTGTGGCCGGATCGTTGGTCTGACCACTCAGCCCTGTTGGCCGATGTTACTCCACACCCCATGATAATTATCATAAAACTGCGTGTCGGCTCGTTCGTCTAGGGGTATGATTCTCGCTTAGGGTGCGAGAGGTGCCGGGTTCAAATCCCGGACGAGCCCTCTTTTTCCTTTTTGGTCGGAGTATTAAATGCGGCCATTTGTTTGTATTGTTCGCATTTCTATTAAGCCAAGTTCCTTTCTCAAGCACGCCTGTTTATTAGACAACTTCAAAGTATTGTCTAGTGTGGCCGGATCGTTGGTCTGACCACCCAGCCCTGTTGGCCGATGTCACTCCACACCCCATGATAATTATCGTGAAACTGCGCGTCGTCTCGTTGGTCTAGGGGTATGATTCTCGCTTTGGGTGCGAGATGTCCAGGGTTCAAATCCCGGATGAGCCCTCTCTTTCCTTTTTGGTCGGAGTATAAATGCGGCCATATGTTTGTATTATTTGCATTTCCATTAGGCAAAGTTCCTTTCTCAAGCATGCCTGTTTATTAGACAACTTTAAAGTGTTGCCTAGTGTGGCCGGATCGATCGTCTGACCACCCAGCCCTGTTGGCCGATATCACTCCACACCCCATGATAATTATCATGCAACTGCGTGTCGGCTCGTTGGTCTAGGGGTATGATTCTCGCTTTGGGTGCGAGAGGTCCCGGGTTCAAATCCCGGACGAGCCCTCCTTTTCCTTTTTGATCGGAATATTAAATGTGGTCATTTGTTTGTAGTCTTCGCATTTCTATTAAGCAAAGTTCCTTTCTCAAGCACGCCTGTTTATTAGACAACTTTAAAGTGTTGCCTAGTGTAGCCGGATCGTTGGTCTGAACACCCAGCCCTGTTGGCCGTTGTCACTCCACACCCAATGATAATTATCATGCAACTGCGTGTCGGCTTGTTGGTTTAGGGGTATTATTCTCGCTTTGGGTGCGAGAGGTCCCGGGTTCAAATCCCGGATGAGCCCTCTCTTTCCTTTTTGGTCGGAGTATAAATGCGGCCATATGTTTGTATTATTCGCATTTCTATTAGGCAAAGTTCCTTTCTCAAGCATGCCTGTTTATTAGACAACTTTAAAGTGTTGCCTAGTGTGGCCGGATCGTTCGTCTGACCACCCAGCCCTGTTGGCCGATGTCACTCCACACCCCATGATAATTATAATGCAACTGCGTGTCAGCTCGTTGGTCTAGGGGTATGATTCTCGCTTTGGGTGCGAGAGGTCCCGGGTTCAAATCCCGGACGAGCCCTCGTTTTCCTTTTTGATCGGAATATTAAATGTGGTCATTTGTTTGTAGTGTTCGCATTTCTATTAAGCAAAGTTCCTTTCTCAAGCACGCCTGTTTATTAAACAACTTTAAAGTGTTGCCTAGTGTAGCCGGATCGTTGGTCTGACCACCCAGCCCTGTTGGCCGTTGTCACTCCACACCCCATGAGAATTATCATGCAACTGCGTGTCGGCTCGTTGGTCTAGGGGTATGATTCTCGCTTTGGGTGCGATAGGTCCCGGGTTCAAAACCCGGACGAGCCCTCGTTTTCCTTTTTGTTCGGAGTAATAAATGTGGCCATTTGTTTGTATTGTTCGCATTTCTATTAAGCAAAGTTCCTTTCTCAAGCATGCCTGTTTATTAGACAACTTCAAAGTGTTGCCTAGTGTAGCCGGATTGTTGGTCTGACCACCCAGCCCTGTTGGCCGATGTCACTCCACACCCCATGATAATTATCATGCAACTGCGTGTCGGCTCGTTGGTCTAGGGGTATGATTCTCGCTTTGGGTACTAGAGGCCCCGGGTTCAAATCCCGGACGAGCCCTCGTTTTCCTTTTTGGTCGCAGTAATAAATGTGGCCATTTCTTTGTATTGTTCGCATTTCTATCAAGCAAAGGTCCTTTCTCACATAATCATATAGTGGTTTTGGAACGTTAAACCCCACATATCAATCAATCAATCAATCAATCAAAGTTCCTTTCTCAAGCACGCCTGTTTATTAGACAACTTTAAAGTGTTGCCTAGTGTAGCCGGATCGTTGGTCTGACCACCCAGCCCTGTTTGCTGATGTCACTCCACACCCCATGATAATTATCATGCAACTGCGTGTCGGCTCGTTGGTCTAGGGGTGTGATTCTCGCTTTGGGTGCGAGAGGTCCCGGGTTCAAATCCCGGACGAGCCCTCGTTTTCCTTTTTGGTCGGAGTAATAAATGTGGCCATATGTTTGTATTATTCGCATTTTTATTAAGCAAAGTTCCTTTCTCAAGCACGGCTGTTTATTAGACAACTTCAAAGTATTGTCTAGTGTGGCCGGATCATTGGCCTGACCACCCAGCCCTGTTGGCCGATGTCACTCCACACCTCAAGATAATTATCATGAAACTGCGCGTCGTCTCGTTGGTCTAGGGATATGATTCTCGCTTTGGGTGCGAGAGGTCCCGGGTTCAAATCCCGGACGAGCCCTCTCTTTCCTTTTTGGTCGGAGTAATAAATGCGGCCATATGTTTGTATTATTCGCATTTCTATTAAGCAAAGTTCCTTTCTCAAGCATGCCTGTTTATTAGACAACTTCAAAGTGTTGCCTAGTGTAGCCGGATTGTTGGTCTGACCACCCAGCCCTGTTGGCCGATGTCACTCCACACCCCATGATAATTATCATGCAACTGCGTGTCGGCTCGTTGGTCTAGGGGTATGATTCTCGCTTTGGGTACTAGAGGCCCCGGGTTCAAATCCCGGACGAGCCCTCGTTTTCCTTTTTGGTCGCAGTAATAAATGTGGCCATTTCTTTGTATTGTTCGCATTTCTATCAAGCAAAGGTCCTTTCTCACATAATCATATAGTGGTTTTGGAACGTTAAACCCCACATATCAATCAATCAATCAATCAATCAAAGTTCCTTTCTCAAGCACGCCTGTTTATTAGACAACTTTAAAGTGTTGCCTAGTGTAGCCGGATCGTTGGTCTGACCACCCAGCCCTGTTGGCCGATGTCACTCCACACCCCATGATAATTATCATGCAACTGCGTGTCGGCTCGTTGGTCTAGGGGTATGATTCTTGCTTTGGGTGCGAGAGGTCCCGGGTTTAAATCCCGGACGAGCCCTCGTTTTCCTTTTCGGTCGGAGTATTAAATGTGGCCATTTGTTTGTATTGTTCGCATTTCTATTAAGCAAAGTTTCTTTCTCAAGCACGCCTGTTTATCAGTCAACTTTAAAGTATTGTCTAGTGTGGCCGGATCGTTGGCCTGACCACCCAGCCGTGTTGGCCGATGTCACTCCACACCCCAAGATAATTATCATGAAACTGCGCGTCGTTTCGTTGGTCTTGGGGTATGATTCTCTCTTTGGGTGCGAGAGGTCCCGGGTTCAAATCCCGGACGAGCCCTCTCTTTCCTTTTTGGTCGGAGTAATAAATGCGGCCATATGTTTGTATTATTCGCATTTCTATTAAGCAAAGTTCCTTTCTCAAGCATGCCTGTTTATTAGACAACTTTAAAGTGTCCTAGTGTGGCCGGATCGTTCGTCTGACCACCCAGCCCTGTTGGCCGATGTCACTCCACACCCCATGATAATTATCATGCAACTGCGTGTCGGCTCGTTGATCTAGGGGTATGATTCTCGCTCTGGGTGCGAGAGGTCCCGGGTTCAAATCTCGGACGAGCCCTCGTTTTCCTTTTTGATCGGAATATTAAATGTGGTCATTTGTTTGTATTGTTCGAATTTCTATTAAGCAAAGTTCCTTTCTCAAGCACACCTGTTTATTAGACAACTTTAAAGTGTTGCCTAGTGTAGCCGGATCGTTGGTCTGACCACCCAGCCCTGTTGGCCGATGTCACTCCACACCCCATGATAATTATCATGCAACTGCGTGTCGGCTCGTTGGTCTAGGGGTATGATTCTCGCTTTGGGTGCGAGAGGTCCCGGGTTCAAATCCCGGACGTGCCCTCGTTTTCCTTTTTGGTCGGAGTATTAAATGTGGCCATTTGTTTGTATTGTTCGCATTTCTATTAAGCAAAGTTCCTTTCTCAAGCACGCCTGTTTATTAGACAACTTGAAAGTGTTGCCTAGTGTAGCCGGATCGTTGGTCTGACCACCCAGCCCTGTTGGCTGATGTCACTCCACACCCCATGATAATTATCATGCAACTGCGTGTCGGCTCGTTGGTCTAGGGGTGTGATTCTCGCTTTGGGTGCGAGAGGTCCCGGTTTCAAATCCCGGACGAGCCCTCTTTTTGGTCGGAGTAATAAATGCGGCCATTTGTTTGTATTGTTCGCATTTCTATTAGGTAAAGTTTCTTTCTCAACCACGCCTGTTTATTAGACAACATTCAAGTGTTGCCTAGTGTGAACGGATCGTTGGTCTGACCACCCAGCCCTGTTTGCTGATGTCACTCCACACCCCATATAATTATCATGCAACTGCGTGTCGGCTCGTTGGTCTAGGGGTGTGATTCTTGCTTTGGGTGCGAGAGGTCCCGGGTTTAAATCCCGGACGAGCCCTCGTTTTCCTTTTCGGTCGGAGTATTAAATGTGGCCATTTGTTTGTATTGTTCGCATTTCTATTAAGCAAAGTTTCTTTCTCAAGCACGCCTGTTTATTAGTCAACTTTAAAGTATTGTCTAGTGTGGCCGGATCGTTGGCCTGACCACCCAGCCCTGTTGGCCGATGTCACTCCACACCCCAAGATAATTATCATGAAACTGCCCGTCGTCTCGTTGGTCTAGGGGTATGATTCTCTCTTTGGGTGCGAGAGGTCCCGGGTTCAAATCCCGGACGAGCCCTCGTTTTTCTTTTTGGTCGGAGTATTAAATGTGGCCATATGTTTGTATTATTCGCATTTTTATTAAGCAAAGTTCCTTTCTCAAGCATGCCTGTTTATTAGACAACTTTAAAGTGTTGCCTAGTGTAGCCGGATCGTTGGTCTGACCACCCAGCCCTGTTGGCCGATGTCACTCCACACCCCATGATAATTATCATGCAACTGCGTGTCGGCTCGTTGGTCTAGGGGTATGATTCTCGCTTTGGGTGCGAGATGTCCAGGGTTCAAATCCCGGATGAGCCCTCTCTTTCCTTTTTGGTCGGAGTATAAATGCGGCCATATGTTTGTATTATTCGCATTTCCATTAGGCAAAGTTCCTTTCTCAAGCATGCCTGTTTATTAGACAACTTTAAAGTGTTGCCTAGTGTGGCCGGATCGATCGTCTGACCACCCAGCCCTGTTGGCCGATATCACTCCACACCCCATGATAATTATCATGCAACTGCGTGTCGGCTCGTTGGTCTAGGGGTATGATTCTCGCTTTGGGTGCGAGAGGTCCCGGGTTCAAATCCCGGACGTGCCCTCCTTTTCCTTTTTGATCGGAATATTAAATGTGGTCATTTGTTTGTAGTCTTCGCATTTCTATTAAGCAAAGTTCCTTTCTCAAGCACGCCTGTTTATTAGACAACTTTAAAGTGTTGCCTAGTGTAGCCGGATCGTTGGTCTGAACACCCAGCCCTGTTGGCGTGGTCACTCCACACCCCATGATAATTATCATGCAACTGCGTGTCGGCTCGTTGGTTTAGGGGTATGATTCTCGCTTTGGGTGCGATAGGTCCCGGGTTCAAATCCCGGACGAGCCCTCGTTTTCCTTTTTGTTCGGAGTAATAAATGTGGCCATTTGTTTGTATTGTTCGCATTTCTATTAAGCAAAGTTCCTTTCTCAAGCACGCCTGTTTATTAGAGAACTTTAAAGTATTGTCTAGTGTGGCCGGATCGTTGGTCTGACCACCCAGCCCTGTTGGCCGATGTCACTCCACACCCTATGATAATTATCAAGAAACTGCGCGTCGTCTCGTTGGTCTAGGGGTATGATTCTCGCTTTGGGTGCGAGAGGTCCCGGGTTCAAATCCCGGACGAGCACTCTTTTTCCTTTTTGGTCGGAGTATTAAATGCGGCCATTTGTTTGTATTGTTCGCCTTTCTATTAAGCAAAGTTCCTTTCTCAAGCACGCGTGTTTATTAGACAACTTTAAAGTATTGTCTAGTGTGGCCGGATCGTTGGTCTGACCACCCAGTCCTGTTGGCCGATGTCACTCCACACCCCATGATAATTATCATGAAACTGCGTGTCGGCTCGTTGGTCTAGGGGTATGATTCTCGCTTCGGGTGCGAGAGGTCCCGGGTTCAAATCCCGGACGAGCCCTCTTTTTGGTCGGAGTATTAAATGCGGCCAATTGTTTGTATTGTTCGCATTTCGATTAAGCAAAGTTTCTTTCTCAAGCACGCCTGTTTATTAGACAACTTTCAAGTGTTGCCTAGTGTGAACGGATCGTTGGTCTGACCACCCAGCCCTGCTGGCCGATGTCACTCCACACCCCATGATAATTATCATGCAACTGCGTGTAGGCTCGTTGGTCTAGGGGTATGATTTTCGCTTAGGTGCGAGAGGTCCCGGGTTAAAATCCCGGACGAGCCCTCTTTTTCCTTTTTGGTCGGAGTATTAAACGCGGCCATTTGTTTGTATTGTTCGCATTTCTATTAAGCAAAGTTCCTTTCTCAAGCATGTCTGTTTATTAGACAACTTTCAAGTGTTGCCTAGTGTGAATGGATCGTTGGTCTGACCACCCAGCACTGTTGGCCGATGTCACTCCACACCCCATGATAATTATCATCCAACTGCGTGTCGGCTCGTTGGTCTAGGGGTATGATTCTCGCTTAGGGTGCGAGAGGTCCCGGGTTCAAATCCCGGACGAGCCCTCTTTTTCCTTTTTGGTCGGAGTAATAAATGCGGCCATTTGTTTGTATTGTTCGCGATTCTATTAGGCCAAGTTCCTTTCTCAAGCACGGCTGTTGATTAGACAACTACAAAGTATTGTCTAGTGTGGCCGGATCGTTGGTCTGACCACCCAGCCTTGTTGGCCGATGTCACTCTACACCCCATGATAATTATCATGAAACTACGCGTCGGCTCGTTGGTCTAGGGGTATGATTCTCGCTTAGGGTGCGAGAGGTCCCGGGCTCAAATCCCGGACGAGCCCTCTTTTTCCTTTTTGGTCGGAGTATTAAATGCGGCCATATGTTTGTATTCTTTGCATTTCTATTAAGCAAAGTTCTTTTCTCAAGCACGCCTGCTTATTAGACAACTTTAAAGTATTGTCTAGTGTGGCCGGATCGTTGGTCTGACTACCCAGCCCTGTTGGCCGATGTTACTCCACACCCCATTAAAATTATCATGCAAGTGCGTGTAGGCTCGTTGGTCTAGGGGTATGATTCTCGCTTAGGGTGCGAGAGGTCCCGGCTTAAAATCCCGGACGAGCCCTATTTTTCCTTTTTGGTCGGAGTATTAAATGCGGCCATTTGTTTGTATTGTTCGCATTTCTATTAAGCAAAGTTTCTTTCTCAAGCACGCCTGTTTATTAGACAACTTTCAAGTGTTGCCTAGTGTGAACAGATCGTTGGTCTGACCACCCAGCCCTGTTGGCCGACGTCACTCCACACCCCATGATAATTATCATGCAGCTGCACGTCGGCTCGTTGGTCTAGGGGTATGATTCTCGCTTAGGGTGCGAGAGGTCCCGGGTTCAAATCCCGGAGGAGCCCTGTTTTTCCTTTTTGGTCGGAGTATTAAATGCGGCCATTTGTTTGTATTGTTCGCATTTCTATTAAGCAAAGTTCCTTTTTCAAGCACGCCTGTTTATTAGACAACTTTAAAGTATTGTCCAGTGTGGCCGGATCGTTGGTCTGACCACTCAGCCCTGTTGGCCGATGTTACTCCACACCCCATGATAATTATCATAAAACTGCGTGTCGGCTCGTTCGTCTAGGGGTATGATTCTCGCTTAGGGTGCGAGAGGTGCCGGGTTCAAATCCCGGACGAGCCCTCTTTTTCCTTTTTGGTCGGAGTATTAAATGCGGCCATTTGTTTGTATTGTTCGCATTTCTATTAAGCCAAGTTCCTTTCTCAAGCACGCCTGTTTATTAGAGAACTTTAAAGTATTGTCTAGTGTGGCCGGATCGATCGTCTGACCACCCAGCCCTGTTGGCCGATATCACTCCACACCCCATGATAATTATCATGCAACTGCGTGTCGGCTCGTTGGTCTAGGGGTATGATTCTCGCTTTGGGTGCGAGAGGTCCCGGGTTCAAATCCCGGACGTGCCCTCCTTTTCCTTTTTGATCGGAATATTAAATGTGGTCATTTGTTTGTAGTCTTCGCATTTCTATTAAGCAAAGTTCCTTTCTCAAGCACGCCTGTTTATTAGACAACTTTAAAGTGTTGCCTAGTGTAGCCGGATCGTTGGTCTGAACACCCAGCCCTGTTGGCGTGGTCACTCCACACCCCATGATAATTATCATGCAACTGCGTGTCGGCTCGTTGGTTTAGGGGTATGATTCTCGCTTTGGGTGCGATAGGTCCCGGGTTCAAATCCCGGACGAGCCCTCGTTTTCCTTTTTGTTCGGAGTAATAAATGTGGCCATTTGTTTGTATTGTTCGCATTTCTATTAAGCAAAGTTCCTTTCTCAAGCACGCCTGTTTATTAGAGAACTTTAAAGTATTGTCTAGTGTGGCCGGATCGTTGGTCTGACCACCCAGCCCTGTTGGCCGATGTCACTCCACACCCTATGATAATTATCAAGAAACTGCGCGTCGTCTCGTTGGTCTAGGGGTATGATTCTCGCTTTGGGTGCGAGAGGTCCCGGGTTCAAATCCCGGACGAGCACTCTTTTTCCTTTTTGGTCGGAGTATTAAATGCGGCCATTTGTTTGTATTGTTCGCCTTTCTATTAAGCAAAGTTCCTTTCTCAAGCACGCGTGTTTATTAGACAACTTTAAAGTATTGTCTAGTGTGGCCGGATCGTTGGTCTGACCACCCAGTCCTGTTGGCCGATGTCACTCCACACCCCATGATAATTATCATGAAACTGCGTGTCGGCTCGTTGGTCTAGGGGTATGATTCTCGCTTCGGGTACGAGAGGTCCCGGGTTCAAATCCCGGACGAGCCCTCTTTTTGGTCGGAGTATTAAATGCGGCCAATTGTTTGTATTGTTCGCATTTCGATTAAGCAAAGTTTCTTTCTCAAGCACGCCTGTTTATTAGACAACTTTCAAGTGTTGCCTAGTGTGAACGGATCGTTGGTCTGACCACCCAGCCCTGCTGGCCGATGTCACTCCACACCCCATGATAATTATCATGCAACTGCGTGTAGGCTCGTTGGTCTAGGGGTATGATTTTCGCTTAGGTGCGAGAGGTCCCGGGTTAAAATCCCGGACGAGCCCTCTTTTTCCTTTTTGGTCGGAGTATTAAACGCGGCCATTTGTTTGTATTGTTCGCATTTCTATTAAGCAAAGTTCCTTTCTCAAGCATGTCTGTTGATTAGACAACTACAAAGTATTGTCTAGTGTGGCCGGATCGTTGGTCTGACCACCCAGCCTTGTTGGCCGATGTCACTCTACACCCCATGATAATTAACATGAAACTACGCGTCGGCTCGTTGGTCTAGGGGTATGATTCTCGCTTAGGGTGCGAGAGGTCCCGGGCTCAAATCCCGGACGAGCCCTCTTTTTCCTTTTTGGTCGGAGTATTAAATGCGACCATATGTTTGTATTCTTTGCATTTCTATTAAGCAAAGTTCTTTTCTCAAGCACGCCTGTTTATTAGACAACTTTAAAGTATTGTCTAGTGTGGCCGGATCGTTGGTCTGACCACCCAGCCCTGTTGGCCGATGTTACTCCACACCCCATTAAAATTATCATGCAAGTGCGTGTAGGCTCGTTGGTCTAGGGGTATGATTCTCGCTTAGGGTGCGAGAGGTCCCGGCTTAAAATCCCGGACGAGCCCTATTTTTCCTTTTTGGTCGGAGTATTAAATGCGGCCATTTGTTTGTATTGTTCGCATTTCTATTAAGCAAAGTTTCTTTCTCAAGCACGCCTGTTTATTAGACAACTTTCAAGTGTTGCCTAGTGTGAACAGATCGTTGGTCTGACCACCCAGCCCTGTTGGCCGACGTCACTCCACACCCCATGATAATTATCATGCAGCTGCACGTCGGCTCGTTGGTCTAGGGGTATGATTCTCGCTTAGGGTGCGAGAGGTCCCGGGTTCAAATCCCGGAGGAGCCCTGTTTTTCCTTTTTGGTCGGAGTATTAAATGCGGCCATTTGTTTGTATTGTTCGCATTTCTATTAAGCAAAGTTCCTTTTTCAAGCACGCCTGTTTATTAGACAACTTTAAAGTATTGTCCAGTGTGGCCGGATCGTTGGTCTGACCACTCAGCCCTTTTGGCCGATGTTACTCCACACCCCATGATAATTATCATAAAACTGCGTGTCGGCTCGTTCGTCTAGGGGTATGATTCTCGCTTAGGGTGCGAGAGGTGCCGGGTTCAAATCCCGGACGAGCCCTCTTTTTCCTTTTTGGTCGGAGTATTAAATGCGGCCATTTGTTTGTATTGTTCGCATTTCTATTAAGCCAAGTTCCTTTCTCAAGCACGCCTGTTTATTAGACAACTTCAAAGTATTGTCTAGTGTGGCCGGATCGTTGGTCTGACCACCCATCCCTGTTGGCCGATGTCACTCCACACCCCATGATAATTATCGTGAAACTGCGCGTCGTCTCGTTGGTCTAGGGGTATGATTCTCGCTTTGGGTGCGAGATGTCCAGGGTTCAAATCCCGGATGAGCCCTCTCTTTCCTTTTTGGTCGGAGTATAAATGCGGCCATATGTTTGTATTATTCGCACTTCCATTAGGCAAAGTTCCTTTCTCAAGCATGCCTGTTTATTAGACAACTTTAAAGTGTTGCCTAGTGTGGCCGGATCGATCGTCTGACCACCCAGCCCTGTTGGCCGATATCACTCCACACCCCATGATAATTATCATGCAACTGCGTGTCGGCTCGTTGGTCTAGGGGTATGATTCTCGCTTTGGGTGCGAGAGGTCCCGGGTTCAAATCCCGGACGAGCCCTCCTTTTCCTTTTTGATCGGAATATTAAATGTGGTCATTTGTTTGTAGTCTTCGCATTTCTATTAAGCAAAGTTCCTTTCTCAAGCACGCCTGTTTATTAGACAACTTTAAAGTGTTGCCTAGTGTAGCCGGATCGTTGGTCTGAACACCCAGCCCTGTTGGCCGTTGTCACTCCACACCCCATGATAATTATCATGCAACTGCGTGTCGGCTCGTTGGTTTAGGGGTATGATTCTCGCTTTGGGTGCGAGAGGTCCCGGGTTCAAATCCCGGATGAGCCCTCTCTTTCCTTTTTGGTCGGAGTATAAATGCGGCCATATGTTTGTATTATTCGCATTTCTATTAGGCAAAGTTCCTTTCTCAAGCATGCCTGTTTATTAGACAACTTTAAAGTGTTGCCTAGTGTGGCCGGATCGTTCGTCTGACCACCCAGCCCTGTTGGCCGATGTCACTCCACACCCCATGATAATTATAATGCAACTGCGTGTCAGCTCGTTGGTCTAGGGGTATGATTCTCGCTTTGGGTGCGAGAGGTCCCGGGTTCAAATCCCGGACGAGCCCTCCTTTTCCTTTTTGATCGGAATATTAAATGTGGTCATTTGTTTGTAGTCTTCGCATTTCTATTAAGCAAAGTTCCATTCTCAAGCACGCCTGTTTATTAGACAACTTTAAAGTGTTGCCTAGTGTAGCCGGATCGTTGGTCTGAACACCCAGCCCTGTTGGCCGTTGTCACTCCACACCCCATGATAATTATCATGCAACTGCGTGTCGGCTTGTTGGTTTAGGGGTATGATTCTCGCTTTGGGTGCGAGAGGTCCCGGGTTCAAATCCCGGATGAGCCCTCTCTTTCCTTTTTGGTCGGAGTATAAATGCGGCCATATGTTTGTATTATTCGCATTTCTATTAGGCAAAGTTCCTTTCTCAAGCATGCCTGTTTATTAGACAACTTTAAAGTGTTGCCTAGTGTGGCCGGATCGTTCGTCTGACCACCCAGCCCTGTTGGCCGATGTCACTCCACACCCCATGATAATTATAATGCAACTGCGTGTCAGCTCGTTGGTCTAGGAATATGATTCTCGCTTTGGGTGCGAGAGGTCCCGGGTTCAAATCCCGGACGAGCCCTCGTTTTCCTTTTTGATCGGAATATTAAATGTGGTCATTTGTTTGTAGTGTTCGCATTTCTATTAAGCAAAGTTCCTTTCTCAAGCACGCCTGTTTATTAAACAACTTTAAAGTGTTGCCTAGTGTAGCCGGATCGTTGGTCTGACCACCCAGCCCTGTTGGCCGTTGTCACTCCACACCCCATGAGAATTATCATGCAACTGCGTGTCGGCTCGTTGGTCTAGGGGTATGATTCTCGCTTTGGGTGCGATAGGTCCCGGGTTCAAATCCCGGACGAGCCCTCGTTTTCCTTTTTGTTCGGAGTAATAAATGTGGCCATTTGTTTGTATTGTTCGCATTTCTATTAAGCAAAGTTCTTTTCTCAAGCATGCCTGTTTATTAGACAACTTCAAAGTGTTGCCTAGTGTAGCCGGATTGTTGGTCTGACCACCCAGCCCTGTTGGCCGATGTCACTCCACACCCCATGATAATTATCATGCAACTGCGTGTCGGCTCGTTGGTCTAGGGGTATGATTCTCGCTTTGGGTACTAGAGGCCCCGGGTTCAAATCCCGGACGAGCCCTCGTTTTCCTTTTTGGTCGCAGTAATAAATGTGGCCATTTCTTTGTATTGTTCGCATTTCTATCAAGCAAAGGTCCTTTCTCACATAATCATATAGTGGTTTTGGGACGTTAAACCCCACATATCAATCAATCAATCAATCAATCAATCAAAGTTCCTTTCTCAAGCACGCCTGTTTATTAGACAACTTTAAAGTGTTGCCTAGTGTAGCCGGATCGTTGGTCTGACCACCCAGCCCTGTTTGCTGATGTCACTCCACACCCCATGATAATTATCATGCAACTGCGTGTCGGCTCGTTGGTCTAGGGGTGTGATTCTCGCTTTGGGCGCGAGAGGTCCCGGGTTTAAATCCCGGACGAGCCCTCGTTTTCCTTTTCGGTCGGAGTATTAAATGTGGCCATTTGTTTGTATTGTTCGCATTTCTATTAAGCAAAGTTTCTTTCTCAAGCACGCCTGTTTATTAGTCAACTTTTAAGTATTGTCTAGTGTGGCCGGATCGTTGGCCTGACCACCCAGCCCTGTTGGCCGATGTCACTCCACACCCCAAGATAATTATCATGAAACTGCGCGTCGTCTCGTTGGTCTAGGGGTATGATTCTCTCTTTGGGTGCGAGAGGTCCCGGGTTCAAATCCCGGACGAGCCCTCGTTTTCCTTTTTGGTCGGAGTATTAAATGTGGCGATATGTTTGTATTATTCGCATTTTTATTAAGCAAAGTTCCTTTCTCAAGCATGCCTGTTTATTAGACAACTTTAAAGTGTTGCCTAGTGTAGCCGGATCGTTGGTCTGACCACCCAGCCCTGTTGGCCGATGTCACTCCACACCCCATGATAATTATCATGCAACTGCGTGTCGGCTCGTTGGTCTAGGGGTATGATTCTCGCTTTGGGTGCGAAATGTCCAGGGTTCAAATCCCGGATGAGCCCTCTCTTTCCTTTTTGGTCGGAGTATAAATGCGGCCATATGTTTGTATTATTCGCATTTCCATTAGGCAAAGTTCTTTTCTCAAGCATGCCTGTTTATTAGACAACTTTAAAGTGTTGCCTAGTGTGGCCGGATCGATCGTCTGACCACCCAGCCCTGTTGGCCGATATCACTCCACACCCCATGATAATTATCATGCAACTGCGTGTCGGCTCGTTGGTCTAGGGGTATGATTCTCGCTTTGGGTGCGAGAGGTCCCGGGTTCAAATCCCGGACGTGCCCTCCTTTTCCTTTTTGATCGGAATATTAAATGTGGTCATTTGTTTGTAGTCTTCGCATTTCTATTAAGCAAAGTTCCTTTCTCAAGCACGCCTGTTTATTAGACAACTTTAAAGTGTTGCCTAGTGTAGCCGGATCGTTGGTCTGAACACCCAGCCCTGTTGGCGTTGTCACTCCACACCCCATGATAATTATCATGCAACTGAGTGTCGGCTCGTTGGTTTAGGGGTATGATTCTCGCTTTGGGTGCGATAGGTCCCGGGTTCAAATCCCGGACGAGCCCTCGTTTTCCTTTTTGTTCGGAGTAATAAATGTGGCCATTTGTTTGTATTGTTCGCATTTCTATTAAGCAAAGTTCCTTTCTCAAGCACGCCTGTTTATTAGAGAACTTTAAAGTATTGTCTAGTGTGGCCGGATCGTTGGTCTGACCACCCAGCCCTGTTGGCCGATGTCACTCCACACCCTATGATAATTATCAAGAAACTGCGCGTCGTCTCGTTGGTCTAGGGGTATGATTCTCGCTTTGGGTGCGAGAGGGCCCGGCTTAAAATCCCGGACGAGCCCTATTTTTCCTTTTTGGTCGGAGTATTAAATGCGGCCATTTGTTTGTATTGTTCGCATTTCTATTAAGCAAAGTTTCTTTCTCAAGCACGCCTGTTTATTAGACAACTTTCAAGTGTTGCCTAGTGTGAACAGATCGTTGGTCTGACCACCCAGCCCTGTTGGCCGACGTCACTCCACACCCCATGATAATTATCATGCAGCTGCACGTCGGCTCGTTGGTCTAGGGGTATGATTCTCGCTTAGGGTGCGAGAGGTCCCGGGTTCAAATCCCGGAGGAGCCCTGTTTTTCCTTTTTGGTCGGAGTATTAAATGCGGCCATTTGTTTGTATTGTTCGCATTTCTATTAAGCAAAGTTCCTTTTTCAAGCACGCCTGTTTATTAGACAACTTTAAAGTATTGTCCAGTGTGGCCGGATCGTTGGTCTGACCACTCAGCCCTTTTGGCCGATGTTACTCCACACCCCATGATAATTATCATAAAACTGCGTGTCGGCTCGTTCGTCTAGGGGTATGATTCTCGCTTAGGGTGCGAGAGGTGCCGGGTTCAAATCCCGGACGAGCCCTCTTTTTCCTTTTTGGTCGGAGTATTAAATGCGGCCATTTGTTTGTATTGTTCGCATTTCTATTAAGCCAAGTTCCTTTCTCAAGCACGCCTGTTTATTAGACAACTTCAAAGTATTGTCTAGTGTGGCCGGATCGTTGGTCTGACCACCCATCCCTGTTGGCCGATGTCACTCCACACCCCATGATAATTATCGTGAAACTGCGCGTCGTCTCGTTGGTCTAGGGGTATGATTCTCGCTTTGGGTGCGAGATGTCCAGGGTTCAAATCCCGGATGAGCCCTCTCTTTCCTTTTTGGTCGGAGTATAAATGCGGCCATATGTTTGTATTATTCGCACTTCCATTAGGCAAAGTTCCTTTCTCAAGCATGCCTGTTTATTAGACAACTTTAAAGTGTTGCCTAGTGTGGCCGGATCGATCGTCTGACCACCCAGCCCTGTTGGCCGATATCACTCCACACCCCATGATAATTATCATGCAACTGCGTGTCGGCTCGTTGGTCTAGGGGTATGATTCTCGCTATGGGTGCGAGAGGTCCCGGGTTCAAATCCCGGACGAGCCCTCCTTTTCCTTTTTGATCGGAATATTAAATGTGGTCATTTGTTTGTAGTCTTCGCATTTCTATTAAGCAAAGTTCCTTTCTCAAGCACGCCTGTTTATTAGACAACTTTAAAGTGTTGCCTAGTGTAGCCGGATCGTTGGTCTGAACACCCAGCCCTGTTGGCCGTTGTCACTCCACACCCCATGATAATTATCATGCAACTGCGTGTCGGCTCGTTGGTTTAGGGGTATGATTCTCGCTTTGGGTGCGAGAGGTCCCGGGTTCAAATCCCGGATGAGCCCTCTCTTTCCTTTTTGGTCGGAGTATAAATGCGGCCATATGTTTGTATTATTCGCATTTCTATTAGGCAAAGTTCCTTTCTCAAGCATGCCTGTTTATTAGACAACTTTAAAGTGTTGCCTAGTGTGGCCGGATCGTTCGTCTGACCACCCAGCCCTGCTGGCCGATGTCACTCCACACCCCATGATAATTATAATGCAACTGCGTGTCAGCTCGTTGGTCTAGGGGTATGATTCTCGCTTTGGGTGCGAGAGGTCCCGGGTTCAAATCCCGGACGAGCCCTCCTTTTCCTTTTTGATCGGAATATTAAATGTGGTCATTTGTTTGTAGTCTTCGCATTTCTATTAAGCAAAGTTCCATTCTCAAGCACGCCTGTTTATTAGACAACTTTAAAGTGTTGCCTAGTGTAGCCGGATCGTTGGTCTGAACACCCAGCCCTGTTGGCCGTTGTCACTCCACACCCCATGATAATTATCATGCAACTGCGTGTCGGCTTGTTGGTTTAGGGGTATGATTCTCGCTTTGGGTGCGAGAGGTCCCGGGTTCAAATCACGGATGAGCCCTCTCTTTCCTTTTTGGTCGGAGTATAAATGCGGCCATATGTTTGTATTATTCGCATTTCTATTAGGCAAAGTTCCTTTCTCAAGCATGCCTGTTTATTAGACAACTTTAAAGTGTTGCCTAGTGTGGCCGGATCGTTCGTCTGACCACCCAGCCCTGTTGGCCGATGTCACTCCACACCCCATGATAATTATAATGCAACTGCGTGTCAGCTCGTTGGTCTAGGAATATGATTCTCGCTTTGGGTGCGAGAGGTCCCGGGTTCAAATCCCGGACGAGCCCTCGTTTTCCTTTTTGATCGGAATAATAAATGTGGTCATTTGTTTGTAGTGTTCGCATTTCTATTAAGCAAAGTTCCTTTCTCAAGCACGCCTGTTTATTAAACAACTTTAAAGTGTTGCCTAGTGTAGCCGGATCGTTGGTCTGACCACCCAGCCCTGTTGGCCGTTGTCACTCCACACCCCATGAGAATTATCATGCAACTGCGTGTCGGCTCGTTGGTCTAGGGGTATGATTCTCGCTTTGGGTGCGATAGGTCCCGGGTTCAAATCCCGGACGAGCCCTCGTTTTCCTTTTTGTTCGGAGTAATAAATGTGGCCATTTGTTTGTATTGTTCGCATTTCTATTAAGCAAAGTTCCTTTCTCAAGCATGCCTGTTTATTAGACAACTTCAAAGTGTTGCCTAGTGTAGCCGGATTGTTGGTCTGACCACCCAGCCCTGTTGGCCGATGTCACTCCACACCCCATGATAATTATCATGCAACTGCGTGTCGGCTCGTTGGTCTAGGGGTATGATTCTCGCTTTGGGTACTAGAGGCCCCGGGTTCAAATCCCGGACGAGCCCTCGTTTTCCTTTTTGGTCGCAGTAATAAATGTGGCCATTTCTTTGTATTGTTCGCATTTCTATCAAGCAAAGGTCCTTTCTCACATAATCATATAGTGGTTTTGGGACGTTAAACCCCACATATCAATCAATCAATCAATCAATCAATCAAAGTTCCTTTCTCAAGCACGCCTGTTTATTAGACAACTTTAAAGTGTTGCCTAGTGTAGCCGGATCGTTGGTCTGACCACCCAGCCCTGTTTGCTGATGTCACTCCACACCCCATGATAATTATCATGCAACTGCGTGTCGGCTCGTTGGTCTAGGGGTGTGATTCTCGCTTTGGGCGCGAGAGGTCCCGGGTTTAAATCCCGGACGAGCCCTCGTTTTCCTTTTCGGTCGGAGTATTAAATGTGGCCATTTGTTTGTATTGTTCGCATTTCTATTAAGCAAAGTTTCTTTCTCAAGCACGCCTGTTTATTAGTCAACTTTTAAGTATTGTCTAGTGTGGCCGGATCGTTGGCCTGACCACCCAGCCCTGTTGGCCGATGTCACTCCACACCCCAAGATAATTATCATGAAACTGCGCGTCGTCTCGTTGGTCTAGGGGTATGATTCTCTCTTTGGGTGCGAGAGGTCCCGGGTTCAAATCCCGGACGAGCCCTCGTTTTCCTTTTTGGTCGGAGTATTAAATGTGGCGATATGTTTGTATTATTCGCATTTTTATTAAGCAAAGTTCCTTTCTCAAGCATGCCTGTTTATTAGACAACTTTAAAGTGTTGCCTAGTGTAGCCGGATCGTTGGTCTGACCACCCAGCCCTGTTGGCCGATGTCACTCCACACCCCATGATAATTATCATGCAACTGCGTGTCGGCTCGTTGGTCTAGGGGTATGATTCTCGCTTTGGGTGCGAAATGTCCAGGGTTCAAATCCCGGATGAGCCCTCTCTTTCCTTTTTGGTCGGAGTATAAATGCGGCCATATGTTTGTATTATTCGCATTTCCATTAGGCAAAGTTCTTTTCTCAAGCATGCCTGTTTATTAGACAACTTTAAAGTGTTGCCTAGTGTGGCCGGATCGATCGTCTGACCACCCAGCCCTGTTGGCCGATATCACTCCACACCCCATGATAATTATCATGCAACTGCGTGTCGGCTCGTTGGTCTAGGGGTATGATTCTCGCTTTGGGTGCGAGAGGTCCCGGGTTCAAATCCCGGACGTGCCCTCCTTTTCCTTTTTGATCGGAATATTAAATGTGGTCATTTGTTTGTAGTCTTCGCATTTCTATTAAGCAAAGTTCCTTTCTCAAGCACGCCTGTTTATTAGACAACTTTAAAGTGTTGCCTAGTGTAGCCGGATCGTTGGTCTGAACACCCAGCCCTGTTGGCGTTGTCACTCCACACCCCATGATAATTATCATGCAACTGAGTGTCGGCTCGTTGGTTTAGGGGTATGATTCTCGCTTTGGGTGCGATAGGTCCCGGGTTCAAATCCCGGACGAGCCCTCGTTTTCCTTTTTGTTCGGAGTAATAAATGTGGCCATTTGTTTGTATTGTTCGCATTTCTATTAAGCAAAGTTCCTTTCTCAAGCACGCCTGTTTATTAGAGAACTTTAAAGTATTGTCTAGTGTGGCCGGATCGTTGGTCTGACCACCCAGCCCTGTTGGCCGATGTCACTCCACACCCTATGATAATTATCAAGAAACTGCGCGTCGTCTCGTTGGTCTAGGGGTATGATTCTCGCTTTGGGTGCGAGAGGGCCCGGGTTCAAATCCCGGACGAGCACTCTTTTTCCTTTTTGGTCGGAGTATTAAATGCGGCCATTTGTTTGTATTGTTCGCCTTTCTATTAAGCAAAGTTCCTTTCTCAAGCACGCGTGTTTATTAGACAACTTTAAAGTATTGTCTAGTGTGGCCGGATCGTTGGTCTGACCACCCAGTCCTGTTGGCCGATGTCACTCCACACCCCATGATAATTATCATGAAACTGCGTGTCGGCTCGTTGGTCTAGGGGTATGATTCTCGCTTCGGGTGCGAGAGGTCCCGGGTTCAAATCCCGGACGAGCCCTCTTTTTGGTCGGAGTATTAAATGCGGCCAATTGTTTGTATTGTTCGCATTTCGATTAAGCAAAGTTTCTTTCTCAAGCACGCCTGTTTATTAGACAACTTTCAAGTGTTGCCTAGTGTGAACGGATCGTTGGTCTGACCACCCAGCCCTGCTGGCCGATGTCACTCCACACCCCATGATAATTATCATGCAACTGCGTGTAGGCTCGTTGGTCTAGGGGTATGATTTTCGCTTAGGTGCGAGAGGTCCCGGGTTAAAATCCCGGACGAGCCCTCTTTTTCCTTTTTGGTCGGAGTATTAAACGCGGCCATTTGTTTGTATTGTTCGCATTTCTATTAGGCAAAGTTCCTTTCTCAAGCATGTCTGTTTATTAGACAACTTTCAAGTGTTGCCTAGTGTGAATGGATCGTTGGTCTGACCACCCAGCACTGTTGGCCGATGTCACTCCACACCCCATGATAATTATCATCCAACTGCGTGTCGGCTCGTTGGTCTAGGGGTATGATTCTCGCTTAGGGTGCGAGAGGTCCCGGGTTCAAATCCCGGACGAGCCCTCTTTTTCCTTTTTGGTCGGAGTAATAAATGCGGCCATTTGTTTGTATTGTTCGCGATTCTATTAGGCCAAGTTCCTTTCTCAAGCATGGCTGTTGATTAGACAACTACAAAGTATTGTCTAGTGTGGCCGGATCGTTGGTCTGACCACCCAGCCTTGTTGGCCGACGTCACTCTACACCCCATGATAATTATCATGAAACTACGCGTCGGCTCGTTGGTCTAGGGGTATGATTCTCGCTTAGGGTGCGAGAGGTCCCGGGCTCAAATCCCGGACGAGCCCTCTTTTTCCTTTTTGGTCGGAGTATTAAATGCGGCCATATGTTTGTATTCTTTGCATTTCTATTAAGCAAAGTTCTTTTCTCAAGCACGCCTGTTTATTAGACAACTTTAAAGTATTGTCTAGTGTGGCCGGATCGTTGGTCTGACCACCCAGCCCTGTTGGCCGATGTTACTCCACACCCCATTAAAATTATCATGCAAGTGCGTGTAGGCTCGTTGGTCTAGGGGTATGATTCTCGCTTAGGGTGCGAGAGGTCCCGGCTTAAAATCCCGGACGAGCCCTATTTTTCCTTTTTGGTCGGAGTAATAAATGCGGCCATTTGTTTGTATTGTTCGCATTTCTATTAAGCAAAGTTTCTTTCTCAAGCACGCCTGTTTATTAGACAACTTTCAAGTGTTGCCTAGTGTGAACAGATCGTTGGTCTGACCACCCAGCCCTGTTGGCCGACGTCACTCCACACCCCATGATAATTATCATGCAGCTGCGTGTCGGCTCGTTGGTCTAGGGGTATGATTCTCGCTTAGGGTGCGAGAGGTCCCGGGTTCAAATCCCGGACGAGCCCTCTCTTTCCTTTTTGGTCGGAGTAATAAATGCGGCCATATGTTTGTATTATTCGCATTTCTATTAAGCAAAGTTCCTTTCTCAAGCATGCCTGTTTATTAGACAACTTTAAAGTGTCCTAGTGTGGCCGGATCGTTCGTCTGACCACCCAGCCCTGTTGGCCGATGTCACTCCACACCCCATGATAATTATCATGCAACTGCGTGTCGGCTCGTTGATCTAGGGGTATGATTCTCGCTTTGGGTGCGAGAGGTCCCGGGTTCAAATCTCGGACGAGCCCTCGTTTTCCTTTTTGATCGGAATATTAAATGTGGTCATTTGTTTGTATTGTTCGAATTTCTATTAAGCAAAGTTCCTTTCTCAAGCACACCTGTTTATTAGACAACTTTAAAGTGTTGCCTAGTGTAGCCGGATCGTTGGTCTGACCACCCAGCCCTGTTGGCCGATGTCACTCCACACCCCATGATAATTATCATGCAACTGCGTGTCGGCTCGTTGGTCTAGGGGTATGATTCTCGCTTTGGGTGCGAGAGGTCCCGGGTTCAAATCCCGGACGTGCCCTCGTTTTCCTTTTTGGTCGGAGTATTAAATGTGGCCATTTGTTTGTATTGTTCGCATTTCTATTAAGCAAAGTTCCTTTCTCAAGCACGCCTGTTTATTAGACAACTTGAAAGTGTTGCCTAGTGTAGCCGGATCGTTGGTGTGACCACCCAGCCCTGTTGGCTGATGTCACTCCACACCCCATGATAATTATCATGCAACTGCGTGTCGGCTCGTTGGTCTAGGGGTGTGATTCTCGCTTTGGGTGCGAGAGGTCCCGGTTTCAAATCCCGGACGAGCCCTCTTTTTGGTCGGAGTAATAAATGCGGCCATTTGTTTGTATTGTTCGCATTTCTATTAGGTAAAGTTTCTTTCTCAACCACGCCTGTTTATTAGACAACATTCAAGTGTTGCCTAGTGTGAACGGATCGTTGGTCTGACCACCCAGCCCTGTTTGCTGATGTCACTCCACACCCCATGATAATTATCATGCAACTGCGTGTCGGCTCGTTGGTCTAGGGGTGTGATTCTCGCTTTGGGTGCGAGAGGTCCCGGGTTTAAATCCCGGACGAGCCCTCGTTTTCCTTTTCGGTCGGAGTATTAAATGTGGCCATTTGTTTGTATTGTTCGCATTTCTATTAAGCAAAGTTTCTTTCTCAAGCACGCCTGTTTATTAGTCAACTTTAAAGTATTGTCTAGTGTGGCCGGATCGTTGGCCTGACCACCCAGCCCTGTTGGCCGATGTCACTCCACACCCCAAGATAATTATCATGAAACTGCGCGTCGTCTCGTTGGTCTAGGGGTATGATTCTCTCTTTGGGTGCGAGAGGTCCCGGGTTCAAATCCCGGACGAGCCCTCGTTTTCCTTTTTGGTCGGAGTATTAAATGTGGCCATATGTTTGTATTATTCGCATTTTTATTAAGCAAAGTTCCTTTCTCAAGCATGCCTGTTTATTAGACAACTTTAAAGTGTTGCCTAGTGTAGCCGGATCGTTGGTCTGACCACCCAGCCCTGTTGGCCGATGTCACTCCACACCCCATGATAATTATCATGCAACTGCGTGTCGGCTCGTTGGTCTAGGGGTATGATTCTCGCTTTGGGTGCGAAATGTCCAGGGTTCAAATCCCGGATGAGCCCTCTCTTTCCTTTTTGGTCGGAGTATAAATGCGGCCATATGTTTGTATTATTCGCATTTCCATTAGGCAAAGTTCTTTTCTCAAGCATGCCTGTTTATTAGACAACTTTAAAGTGTTGCCTAGTGTGGCCGGATCGATCGTCTGACCACCCAGCCCTGTTGGCCGATATCACTCCACACCCCATGATAATTATCATGCAACTGCGTGTCGGCTCGTTGGTCTAGGGGTATGATTCTCGCTTTGGGTGCGAGAGGTCCCGGGTTCAAATCCCGGACGTGCCCTCCTTTTCCTTTTTGATCGGAATATTAAATGTGGTCATTTGTTTGTAGTCTTCGCATTTCTATTAAGCAAAGTTCCTTTCTCAAGCACGCCTGTTTATTAGACAACTTTAAAGTGTTGCCTAGTGTAGCCGGATCGTTGGTCTGAACACCCAGCCCTGTTGGCGTTGTCACTCCACACCCCATGATAATTATCATGCAACTGAGTGTCGGCTCGTTGGTTTAGGGGTATGATTCTCGCTTTGGGTGCGATAGGTCCCGGGTTCAAATCCCGGACGAGCCCTCGTTTTCCTTTTTGTTCGGAGTAATAAATGTGGCCATTTGTTTGTATTGTTCGCATTTCTATTAAGCAAAGTTCCTTTCTCAAGCACGCCTGTTTATTAGAGAACTTTAAAGTATTGTCTAGTGTGGCCGGATCGTTGGTCTGACCACCCAGCCCTGTTGGCCGATGTCACTCCACACCCTATGATAATTATCAAGAAACTGCGCGTCGTCTCGTTGGTCTAGGGGTATGATTCTCGCTTTGGGTGCGAGAGGTCCCGGGTTCAAATCCCGGACGAGCACTCTTTTTCCTTTTTGGTCGGAGTATTAAATGCGGCCATTTGTTTGTATTGTTCGCCTTTCTATTAAGCAAAGTTCCTTTCTCAAGCACGCGTGTTTATTAGACAACTTTAAAGTATTGTCTAGTGTGGCCGGATCGTTGGTCTGACCACCCAGTCCTGTTGGCCGATGTCACTCCACACCCCATGATAATTATCGTGAAACTGCGTGTCGGCTCGTTGGTCTAGGGGTATGATTCTCGCTTCGGGTGCGAGAGGTCCCGGGTTCAAATCCCGGACGAGCCCTCGTTTTGGTCGGAGTATTAAATGCGGCCAATTGTTTGTATTGTTCGCATTTCGATTAAGCAAAGTTTCTTTCTCAAGCACACCTGTTTATTAGACAACTTTCAAGTGTTGCCTAGTGTGAACGGATCGTTGGTCTGACCACCCAGCCCTGCTGGCCGATGTCACTCCACACCCCATGATAATTATCATGCAACTGCGTGTAGGCTCGTTGGTCTAGGGGTATGATTTTCGCTTAGGTGCGAGAGGTCCCGGGTTAAAATCCCGGACGAGCCCTCTTTTTCCTTTTTGGTCGGAGTATTAAACGCGGCCATTTGTTTGTATTGTTCGCATTTCTATTAGGCAAAGTTCCTTTCTCAAGCATGTCTGTTTATTAGACAACTTTCAAGTGTTGCCTAGTGTGAATGGATCGTTGGTCTGACCACCCAGCACTGTTGGCCGATGTCACTCCACACCCCATGATAATTATCATCCAACTGCGTGTCGGCTCGTTGGTCTAGGGGTATGATTCTCGCTTAGGGTGCGAGAGGTCCCGGGTTCAAATCCCGGACGAGCCCTCTTTTTCCTTTTTGGTCGGAGTAATAAATGCGGCCATTTGTTTGTATTGTTCGCGATTCTATTAGGCCAAGTTCCTTTCTCAAGCACGGCTGTTGATTAGACAACTACAAAGTATTGTCTAGTGTGGCCGGATCGTTGGTCTGACCACCCAGCCTTGTAGCCGATGTCACTCTACACCCCATGATAATTATCATGAAACTACGCGTCGGCTCGTTGGTCTAGGGGTATGATTCTCGCTTAGGGTGCGAGAGGTCCCGGGCTCAAATCCCGGACGAGCCCTCTTTTTCCTTTTTGGTCGGAGTATTAAATGCGGCCATATGTTTGTATTCTTTGCATTTCTATTAAGCAAAGTTCTTTTCTCAAGCACGCCTGTTTATTAGACAACTTTAAAGTATTGTCTAGTGTGGCCGGATCGTTGGTCTGACCACCCAGCCCTGTTGGCCGATGTTACTCCACACCCCATTAAAATTATCATGCAAGTGCGTGTAGGCTCGTTGGTCTAGGGGTATGATTCTCGCTTAGGGTGCGAGAGGTCCCGGCTTAAAATCCCGGACGAGCCCTATTTTTCCTTTTTGGTCGGAGTATTAAATGCGGCCATTTGTTTGTATTGTTCGCATTTCTATTAAGCAAAGTTTCTTTCTCAAGCACGCCTGTTTATTAGACAACTTTCAAGTGTTGCCTAGTGTGAACAGATCGTTGGTCTGACCACCCAGCCCTGTTGGCCGACGTCACTCCACACCCCATGATAATTATCATGCAGCTGCGTGTCGGCTCGTTGGTCTAGGGGTATGATTCTCGCTTAGGGTGCGAGAGGTCCCGGGTTCAAATCCCGGAGGAGCCCTGTTTTTCCTTTTTGGTCGGAGTATTAAATGCGGCCATTTGTTTGTATTGTTCGCATTTCTATTAAGCAAAGTTCCTTTTTCAAGCACGCCTGTTTATTAGACAACTTTAAAGTATTGTCCAGTGTGGCCGGATCGTTGGTCTGACCACTCAGCCCTGTTGGCCGATGTTACTCCACACCCCATGATAATTATCATAAAACTGCGTGTCGGCTCGTTCGTCTAGGGGTATGATTCTCGCTTAGGGTGCGAGAGGTGCCGGGTTCAAATCCCGGACGAGCCCTCTTTTTCCTTTTTGGTCGGAGTATTAAATGCGGCCATTTGTTTGTATTGTTCGCATTTCTATTAAGCCAAGTTCCTTTCTCAAGCACGCCTGTTTATTAGACAACTTCAAAGTATTGTCTAGTGTGGCCGGATCGTTGGTCTGACCACCCAGCCCTGTTGGCCGATGTCACTCCACACCCCATGATAATTATCGTGAAACTGCGCGTCGTCTCGTTGGTCTAGGGGTATGATTCTCGCTTTGGGTGCGAGATGTCCAGGGTTCAAATCCCGGATGAGCCCTCTCTTTCCTTTTTGGTCGGAGTATAAATGCGGCCATATGTTTGTATTATTCGCATTTCCATTAGGCAAAGTTCCTTTCTCAAGCATGCCTGTTTATTAGACAACTTTAAAGTGTTGCCTAGTGTGGCCGGATCGATCGTCTGACCACCCAGCCCTGTTGGCCGATATCACTCCACACCCCATGATAATTATCATGCAACTGCGTGTCGGCTCGTTGGTCTAGGGGTATGATTCTCGCTTTGGGTGCGAGAGGTCCCGGGTTCAAATCCCGGACGAGCCCTCCTTTTCCTTTTTGATCGGAATATTAAATGTGGTCATTTGTTTGTAGACTTCGCATTTCTATTAAGCAAAGTTCCTTTCTCAAGCACGCCTGTTTATTAGACAACTTTAAAGTGTTGCCTAGTGTAGCCGGATCGTTGGTCTGAACACCCAGCCCTGTTGGCCGTTGTCACTCCACACCCCATGATAATTATCATGCAACTGCGTGTCGGCTCGTTGGTTTAGGGGTATGATTCTCGCTTTGGGTGCGAGAGGTCCCGGGTTCAAATCCCGGATGAGCCCTCTCTTTCCTTTTTGGTCGGAGTATAAATGCGGCCATATGTTTGTATTATTCGCATTTCCATTAGGCAAAGTTCCTTTCTCAAGCATGCCTGTTTATTAGACAACTTTAAAGTGTTGCCTAGTGTGGCCGGATCGATCGTCTGACCACCCAGCCCTGTTGGCCGATATCACTCCACACCCCATGATAATTATCATGCAACTGCGTGTCGGCTCGTTGGTCTAGGGGTATGATTCTCGCTTTGGGTGCGAGAGGTCCCGGGTTCAAATCCCGGACGAGCCCTCCTTTTCCTTTTTGATCGGAATATTAAATGTGGTCATTTGTTTGTAGACTTCGCATTTCTATTAAGCAAAGTTCCTTTCTCAAGCACGCCTGTTTATTAGACAACTTTAAAGTGTTGCCTAGTGTAGCCGGATCGTTGGTCTGAACACCCAGCCCTGTTGGCCGTTGTCACTCCACACCCCATGATAATTATCATGCAACTGCGTGTCGGCTCGTTGGTTTAGGGGTATGATTCTCGCTTTGGGTGCGAGAGGTCCCGGGTTCAAATCCCGGATGAGCCCTCTCTTTCCTTTTTGGTCGGAGTGTAAATGCGGCCATATGTTTGTATTATTCGCATTTCTATTAGGCAAAGTTCCTTTCTCAAGCATGCCTGTTTATTAGACAACTTTAAAGTGTTGCCTAGTGTGGCCGGATCGTTCGTCTGACCACCCAGCCCTGTTGGCCGATGTCACTCCACACCCCATGATAATTATAATGCAACTGCGTGTCAGCTCGTTGGTCTAGGGGTATGATTCTCGCTTTGGGTGCGAGAGGTCCCGGGTTCAAATCCCGGACGAGCCCTCGTTTTCCTTTTTGATGGGAATATTAAATGTGGTCATTTGTTTGTAGTGTTCGCATTTCTAATAAGCAAAGTTCCTTTCTCAAGCACGCCTGTTTATTTAACAACTTTAAAGTGTTGCCTAGTGTAGCCGGATCGTTGGTCTGACCACCCAGCCCTGTTGGCCGTTGTCACTCCACACCCCATGAGAATTATCATGCAACTGCGTGTCGGCTCGTTGGTCTAGGGGTATGATTCTCGCTTTGGGTGCGATAGGTCCCGGGTTCAAATCCCGGACGAGCCCTCGTTTTCCTTTTTGTTCGGAGTAATAAATGTGGCCATTTGTTTGTATTGTTCGCATTTCTATTAAGCAAAGTTCCTTTCTCAAGCATGCCTGTTTATTAGACAACTTCAAAGTGTTGCCTAGTGTAGCCGGATTGTTGGTCTGACCACCCAGCCCTGTTGGCCGATGTCACTCCACACCCCATGATAATTATCATGCAACTGCGTGTCGGCTCGTTGGTCTAGGGGTATGATTCTCGCTTTGGGTACTAGAGGCCCCGGGTTCAAATCCCGGACGAGCCCTCGTTTTCCTTTTTGGTCGCAGTAATAAATGTGGCCATTTCTTTGTATTGTTCGCATTTCTATCAAGCAAAGGTCCTTTCTCACATAATCATATAGTGGTTTTGGGACGTTAAACCCCACATATCAATCAATCAATCAATCAATCAATCAATCACAGTTCCTTTCTCAAGCACGCCTGTTTATTAGACAACTTTAAAGTGTTGCCTAGTGTAGCCGGATCGTTGGTCTGACCACCCAGCCCTGTTTGCTGATGTCACTCCACACCCCATGATAATTATCATGCAACTGCGTGTCGGCTCGTTGGTCTAGGGGTGTGATTCTCGCTTTGGGTGCGAGAGGTCCCGGGTTCAAATCCCGGACGAGCCCTCGTTTTCCTTTTTGGTCGGAGTAATAAATGTGGCCATATGTTTGTATTATTCGCATTTTTATTAAGCAAAGTTCCTTTCTCAAGCACGGCTGTTTATTAGACAACTTCAAAGTATTGTCTAGTGTGGCCGGATCATTGGCCTGACCACCCAGCCCTGTTGGCCGATGTCACTCCACACCTCAAGATAATTATCATGAAACTGCGCGTCGTCTCGTTGGTCTAGGGATATGATTCTCGCTTTGGGTGCGAGAGGTCCCGGGTTCAAATCCCGGACGAGCCCTCTCTTTCCTTTTTGGTCGGAGTAATAAATGCGGCCATATGTTTGTATTATTCGCATTTCTATTAAGCAAAGTTCCTTTCTCAAGCATGCCTGTTTATTAGACAACTTTAAAGTGTTGCCTAGTGTGGCCGGATCGTTCGTCTGACCACCCAGCCCTGTTGGCCGATGTCACTCCACACCCCATGATAATTATCATGCAACTGCGTGTCGGCTCGTTGGTCTAGGGGTATGATTCTCGCTTTGGGTGCGAGAGGTCCCGGGTTCAAATCCCGGACGAGCCCTCGTTTTCCTTTTTGATCGGAATATTAAATGTGGTCATTTGTTTGTATTGTTCGCATTTCTATTAAGCAAAGTTCCTTTCTCAAGCACACCTGTTTATTAGACAACTTTAAAGTGTTGCCTAGTGTAGCCGGATCGTTGGTCTGACCACCCAGCCCTGTTGGCCGATGTCACTCCACACCCCATGATAATTATCATGCAACTGCGTGTCGGCTCGTTGGTCTAGGGGTATGATTCTCGCTTTGGGTGCGAGAGGTCCCGGATTAAAATCCCCGACGTGCCCTCGTTTTCTTTTTTGTTTGGAGTAATAAATGTGGCCATTTGTTTGTATTGTTCGCATTTCTATTAAGCAAAGTTCCTTTCTCAAGCATGCCTGTTTATTAGACAACTTCAAAGTGTTGCCTAGTGTAGCCGGATTGTTGGTCTGACCACCCAGCCCTGTTGGCCGATGTCACTCCACACCCCATGATAATTATCATGCAACTGCGTGTCGGCTCGTTGGTCTAGGGGTATGATTCTCGCTTTGGGTACTAGAGGCCCCGGGTTCAAATCCCGGACGAGCCCTCGTTTTCCTTTTTGGTCGCAGTATTAAATGTGGCCATTTCTTTGTATTGTTCGCATTTCTATCAAGCAAAGGTCCTTTCTCACATAATCATATAGTGGTTTTGGGACGTTAAACCCCACATATCAATCAATCAATCAATCAATCAATCAATCAATCAATCAAAGTTCCTTTCTCAAGCACGCCTGTTTATTAGACAACTTTAAAGTGTTGCCTAGTGTAGCCGGATCGTTGGTCTGACCACCCAGCCCTGTTTGCTGATGTCACTCCACACCCCATGATAATTATCATGCAACTGCGTGTCGGCTCGTTGGTCTAGGGGTATGATTCTCGCTTTGGGTACTAGAGGTCCCGGGTTCAAATCCCGGATGAGCCCTCGTTTTCCTTTTTGGTCGGAGTATTAAATGTGGCCATATGTTTGTATTATTCGCATTTTTATTAAGCAAAGTTCCTTTCTCAAGCATGCCTGTTTATTAGACAACTTTAAAGTGTTGCCTAGTGTATCCGGATCGTTGGTCTGACCACCCAGCCCTGTTGGCCGATGTCACTCCACACCCCATGATAATTATCATGCAACTGCGTGTCGGCTCGTTGGTCTAGGGGTATGATTTTCGCTTTGGGTGCGAGAGGTCCCGGGTTCAAATCCCGGACGTGCCCTCCTTTTCCTTTTT
The DNA here is from genome assembly GCF_043290135.1 of Rhipicephalus microplus. Taxonomy (NCBI): domain Eukaryota; kingdom Metazoa; phylum Arthropoda; class Arachnida; order Ixodida; family Ixodidae; genus Rhipicephalus; species Rhipicephalus microplus. The sequence goes on from NC_134710.1 coordinate 278,798,002, forward strand.
GATCGGAATATTAAATGTGGTCATTTGTTTGTAGTCTTCGCATTTCTATTAAGCAAAGTTCCTTTCTCAAGCACGCCTGTTTATTAGACAACTTTAAAGTGTTGCCTAGTGTAGCCGGATCGTTGGTCTGAACACCCAGCCCTGTTGGCGTTGTCACTCCACACCCCATGATAATTATCATGCAACTGCGTGTCGGCTCGTTGGTTTAGGGGTATGATTCTCGCTTTGGGTGCGATAGGTCCCGGGTTCAAATCCCGGACGAGCCCTCGTTTTC
>NC_134710.1:278803275-278873275 GCF_043290135.1 Rhipicephalus microplus
CCGATGTCACTCCACACCCCATGATAATTATCATGCAACTGCGTGTCGGCTCGTTGGTCTAGGGGTATGATTCTCGCTTTGGGTGCGAGAGGTCCCGGGTTCAAATCCCGGACGTGCCCTCGTTTTCCTTTTTGGTCGGTGTATTAAATGTGGCCATTTGTTTGTATTGTTCGCATTTCTATTAAGCAAAGTTCCTTTCTCAAGCACGCCTGTTTATTAGACAACTTGAAAGTGTTGCCTAGTGTAGCCGGATCGTTGGTCTGACCACCCAGCCCTGTTGGCTGATGTCACTCCACACCCCATGATAATTATCATGCAACTGCGTGTCGGCTCGTTGGTCTAGGGGTGTGATTCTCGCTTTGGGTGCGAGAGGTCCCGGTTTCAAATCCCGGACGAGCCCTCTTTTTGGTCGGAGTAATAAATGCGGCCATTTGTTTGTATTGTTCGCATTTCTATTAGGTAAAGTTTCTTTCTCAACTACGCCTGTTTATTAGACAACATTCAAGTGTTGCCTAGTGGAAACGGATCGTTGGTCTGACCACCCAGCCCTGTTGGCTGATGTCACTCCACACCCCATTATAATTATCATGCAACTGCGTGTCGGCTCGTTGGTCTAGGGGTATGATTCTCGCTTAGGGTGCGAGAGGTCCCGGGTTAAGATACCAGACGAGCCCTCTTTTTCCTTCTTGGTCGGAATATTAAATGTGGTCATTTGTTTGTAGTCTTCGCATTTCTATTAAGCAAAGTTCCTTTCTCAAGCACGCCTGTTTATTAGACAACTTTAAAGTGTTGCCTAGTGTCGCCGGATCGTTGGTCTGAACTCCCAGCCCTGTTGGCCGTTGTCACTCCACACCCCATGATAATTATCATGCAACTGCGTGTCGGCTCGTTGGTTTAGGGGTATGATTCTCGCTTTGGGTGCGAGAGGTCCCGGGTTCAAATCCCGGATGAGCCCTCTCTTTCCTTTTTGGTCGGAGTATAAATGCGGCCATATGTTTGTATTATTCGCTTTTCTATTAGGGAAAGTTCCTTTCTCAAGCATGCCTGTTTATTAGAGAACTTTAAAGTGTTGCCTAGTGTGGCCGGATCGTTCGTCTGACCACCCAGCCCTGTTGGCCGATGTCACTCCACACCCCATGATAATTATAATGCAACTGCGTGTCGGCTCGTTGGTCTAGGGGTATGATTCTCGCTTTGGGTGCGAGAGGTCCCGGGTTCAAATCCCGGACGAGCCCTCGTTTTCCTTTTTGATCGGAATATTAAATGTGGTCATTTGTTTGTAGTGTTCGCATTTCTATTAAGCAAAGTTCCTTTCTCAAGCACGCCTGTTTATTAAACAACTTTAAAGTGTTGCCTAGTGTAGCCGGATCGTTGGTCTGACCACCCAGCCCTGTTGGCCGTTGTCACTCCACACCCCATGAGAATTATCATGCAACTGCGTGTCGGCTCGTTGGTCTAGGGGTATGATTCTCGCTTTGGGTGCGATAGGTCCCGGGTTCAAATCCCGGACGAGCCCTCGTTTTCCTTTTTGTTTGGAGTAATAAATGTGGCCATTTGTTTGTATTGTTCGCATTTCTATTAAGCAAAGTTCCTTTCTCAAGCATGCCTGTTTATTAGACAACTTCAAAGTGTTGCCTAGTGTAGCCGGATTGTTGGTCTGACCACCCAGCCCTGTTGGCCGATGTCACTCCACACCCCATGATAATTATCATGCAACTGCGTGTCGGCTCGTTGGTCTAGGGGTATGATTCTCGCTTTGGGTACTAGAGGCCCCGGGTTCAAATCCCGGACGAGCCCTCCTTTTCCTTTTTGGTCGCAGTATTAAATGTGGCCATTTCTTTGTATTGTTCGCATTTCTATCAAGCAAAGGTCCTTTCTCACATAATCATATAGTGGTTTTGGGACGTTAAACCCCACATATCAATCAATCAATCAATCAATCAATCAAAGTTCCTTTCTCAAGCACGCCTGTTTATTAGACAACTTTAAAGTGTTGCCTAGTGTAGCCGGATCGTTGGTCTGACCACCCAGCCCTGTTTGCTGATGTCACTCCACACCCCATGATAATTATCATGCAACTGCGTGTCGGCTCGTTGGTCTAGGGGTGTGATTCTCGCTTTGGGTGCGAGAGGTCCCGGGTTCAAATCCCGGACGAGCCCTCGTTTTCCTTTTTGGTCGGAGTAATAAATGTGGCCATATGTTTGTATTATTCGCATTTTTATTAAGCAAAGTTCCTTTCTCAAGCACGCCTGTTTATTAGACAACTTCAAAGTATTGTCTAGTGTGGCCGGATCATTGGCCTGACCACCCAGCCCTGTTGGCCGATGTCACTCCACACCTCAAGATAATTATCATGAAACTGCGCGTCGTCTCGTTGGCCTAGGGATATGATTCTCGCTTTGGGTGCGAGAGGTCCCGGGTTCAAATCCCGGACGAGCCCTCTCTTTCCTTTTTGGTCGGAGTAATAAATGCGGCCATATGTTTGTATTATTCGCATTTCTATTAAGCAAAGTTCCTTTCTCAAGCATGCCTGTTTATTAGACAACTTTAAAGTGTTGCCTAGTGTGGCCGGATCGTTCGTCTGACCACCCAGCCCTGTTGGCCAATGTCACTCCACACCCCATGATAATTATCATGCAACTGCGTGTCGGCTCGTTGGTCTAGGGGTATGATTCTCGCTTTGGGTGCGAGAGGTCCCGGGTTCAAATCCCGGACGAGCCCTCGTTTTCCTTTTTGATCGGAATATTAAATGTGGTCATTTGTTTGTATTGTTCGCATTTCTATTAAGCAAAGTTCCTTTCTCAAGCACACCTGTTTATTAGACAACTTTAAAGTGTTGCCTAGTGTAGCCGGATCGTTGGTCTGACCACCCAGCCCTGTTGGCCGATGTCACTCCACACCCCATGATAATTATCATGCAACTGCGTGTCGGCTCGTTGGTCTAAGGGTGTGATTCTCGCTTTGGGTGCGAGAGGTCCCGGGTTCAAATCCCGGATGAGCCCTCGTTTTCCTTTTTGGTCGGAGTATTAAATGTGGCCATATGTTTGTATTATTCGCATTTTTATTAAGCAAAGTTCCTTTCTCAAGCATGCCTGTTTATTAGACAACTTTAAAGTGTTGCCTAGTGTATCCGGATCGTTGGTCTGACCACCCAGCCCTGTTGGCCGATGTCACTCCACACCCCATGATAATTATCATGCAACTGCGTGTCGGCTCGTTGGTCTAGGGGTATGATTCTTGCTTTGGGTGCGAGAGGTTCCGGGTTTAAATCCCGGACGAGCCCTCGTTTTCCTTTTCGGTCGGAGTATTAAATGTGGCCATTTGTTTGTATTATTCGCATTTTTATTAAGCAAAGTTCCTTTCTCAAGCATGCCTGTTTATTAGACAACTTTAAAGTGTTGCCTAGTGTAGCCGGATCGTTGGTCTGACCACCCAGCCCTGTTGGCCGATGTCACTCCACACCCCATGATAATTATCATGCAACTGCGTGTCGGCTCGTTGGTCTAGGGGTATGATTCTCGCTTTGGGTGCGAGAGGTCCCGGGTTAAGATCCCAGACAAGCCCTCTTTTTCCTTTTTGGTCGGAGTATTAAATGCGGCCATTTGTTTGTATTGTTCGCATTTCGATTAGGCAAAGTTTCTTTCTCAAGCACGCCTGTTTATTAGACAACTTTCAAGTGTTGCCTAGTGTGAACGGATCGTTGGTCTGACCACCCAGCCGTGTTGGCCGATGTCACTCCACACCCCATGATAATTATCATGCAGCTGCGTGTCGGCTCGTTGGTCTAGGGGTATGATTCTTGCTTTGGGTGCGAGAGGTCCCGGGTTTAAATCCCGGACGAGCCCTAGTTTTCCTTTTCGGTCGGAGTATTAAATGTGGCCATTTGTTTGTATTGTTCGCATTTCTATTAAGCAAAGTTTCTTTCTCAAGCACGCCTGTTTATTAGTCAACTTTAAAGTATTGTCTAGTGTGGCCGGATCGTTGGCCTGACCACCCAGCCCTGTTGGCCGATGTCACTTCACACCCCAAGATAATTATCATGAAACTGCGCGCTGTCTCGTTAGTCTAGGGGTATGATTCTCTCTTTGGGTGCGAGAGGTCCCGGGTTCAAATCCCAGACGAGCCCTCTCTTTCCTTTTTGGTCGGAGTAATAAATACGGCCATATGTTTGTATTATTCGCATTTCTATTAGGCAAAGTTCCTTTCTCAAGCATGCCTGTTTATTAGACAACTTTAAAGTGTCCTAGTGTGGCCGGATCGTTCGTCTGACCACCCAGCCCTGTTGGCCGATGTCACTCCACACCCCATGATAATTATCATGCAACTGCGTGTCGGCTCGTTGGTCTAGGGGTATGATTCTCGCTTTGGGTGCGAGAGGTCCCGGGTTCAAATCTCGGACGAGCCCTCGTTTTCCTTTTTGATCGGAATATTAAATGTGGTCATTTGTTTGTATTGTTCGCATTTCCATTAAGCAAAGTTCCTTTCTCAAGCATGCCTGTTTATTAGACAACTTCAAAGTGTTGCCTAGTGTAGCCGGATTGTTGGTCTGACCACCCAGCCCTGTTGGCCGATGTCACTCCACACCCCATGATAATTATCATGCAACTGCGTGTCGGCTCGTTGGTCTAGGGGTATGATTCTCGCTTTGGGTGCGATAGGTCCCGGGTTCAAATCCCGGACGAGCCCTCGTTTTCCTTTTTGTTCGGAGTAATAAATGTGGCCATTTGTTTGTATTGTTCGCATTTCTAATAAGCAAAGTTCCTTTCTCAAGCATGCCTGTTTATTAGACAACTTCAAAGTGTTGCCTAGTGTAGCCGGATTGTTGGTCTGACCACCCAGCCCTGTTGGCCGATGTCACTCCACACCCCATGATAATTATCATGCAACTGCGTGTCGGCTCGTTGGTCTAGGGGTATGATTCTCGCTTTGGGTACTAGAGGCCCCGGGTTCAAATCCCGGACGAGCCCTCGTTTTCCTTTTTGGTCGCAGTAATAAATGTGGCCATTTCTTTGTATTGTTCGCATTTCTATCAAGCAAAGGTCCTTTCTCACATAATCATATAGTGGTTTTGGGACGTTAAACCCCACATATCAATCAATCAATCAATCAATCAAAGTTCCTTTCTCAAGCACGCCTGTTTATTAGACAACTTTAAAGTGTTGCCTAGTGTAGCCGGATCGTTGGTCTGACCACCCAGCCCTGTTTGCTGATGTCACTCCACACCCCATGATAATTATCATGCAACTGCGTGTCGGCTCGTTGGTCTAGGGGTGTGATTCTCGCTTTGGGTGCGAGAGGTCCCGGGTTCAAATCCCGGACGAGCCCTCGTTTTCCTTTTTGGTCGGAGTAATAAATGTGGCCATATGTTTGTATTATTCGCATTTTTATTAAGCAAAGTTCCTTTCTCAAGCACGGCTGTTTATTAGACAACTTCAAAGTATTGTCTAGTGTGGCCGGATCATTGGCCTGACCACCCAGCCCTGTTGGCCGATGTCACTCCACACCTCAAGATAATTATCATGAAACTGCGCGTCGTCTCGTTGGTCTAGGGATATGATTCTCGCTTTGGGTGCGAGAGGTCCCGGGTTCAAATCCCGGACGAGCCCTCTCTTTCCTTTTTGGTCGGAGTAATAAATGCGGCCATATGTTTGTATTATTCGCATTTCTATTAAGCAAAGTTCCTTTCTCAAGCATGCCTGTTTATTAGACAACTTTAAAGTGTTGCCTAGTGTAGCCGGATCGTTGGTCTGACCACCCAGCCCTGTTGGCCGATGTCACTCCACACCCCATGATAATTATCATGCAACTGCGTGTCGGCTCGTTGGTCTAGGGGTATGATTCTCGCTTTGGGTGCGAGAGGTCCCGGATTAAAATCCCGGACGTGCCCTCGTTTTCCTTTTTGGTCGGAGTATTAAATGTGGCCATTTGTTTGTATTGTTCGCATTTCTATTAAGCAAAGTTCCTTTCTCAAGCACGCCTGTTTATTAGACAACTTGAAAGTGTTGCCTAGTGTAGCCGGATCGTTGGTCTGACCACCCAGCCCTGTTGGCCGATGTCACTCCACACCCCATGATAATTATCATGCAACTGCGTGTCGGCTCGTTGGTCTAGGGGTATGATTCTTGCTTTGGGTGCGAGAGGTCCCGGGTTTAAATCCCGGACGAGCCCTCGTTTTCCTTTTCGGTCGGAGTATTAAATGTGGCCATTTGTTTGTATTGTTCGCATTTCTATTAAGCAAAGTTTCTTTCTCAAGCACGCCTGTTTATTAGTCAACTTTAAAGTATTGTCTAGTGTGGCCGGATCGTTGGCCTGACCACCCAGCCCTGTTGGCCGATGTCACTCCACACCCCAAGATAATTATCATGAAACTGCGCGTCGTCTCGTTGGTCTAGGGGTATGATTCTCTCTTTGGGTGCGAGAGGTCCCGGGTTCAAATCCCGGACGAGCCCTCTCTTTCCTTTTTGGTCGGAGTAATAAATGCGGCCATATGTTTGTATTATTCGCAATTCTATTAAGCAAAGTTCCTTTCTCAAGCATGCCTGTTTATTAGACAACTTTAACGTGTCCTAGTGTGGCCGGATCGTTCGTCTGACCACCCAGCCCTGTTGGCCGATGTCACTCCACACCACATGATAATTATCATGCAACTGCGTGTCGGCTCGTTGATCTAGGGGTATGATTCTCGCTTTGGGTGCGAGAGGTCCCGGGTTCAAATCTCGGACGAGCCCTCGTTTTCCTTTTTGATCGGAATATTAAATGTGGTCATTTGTTTGTATTGTTCGAATTTCTATTAAGATGAGTTCCTTTCTCAAGCACACCTGTTTATTAGACAACTTTAAAGTGTTGCCTAGTGTAGCCGGATCGTTGGTCTGACCACCCAGCCCTGTTGGCCGATGTCACTCCACACCCCATGATAATTATCATGCAACTGCGTGTCGGCTCGTTGGTCTAGGGGTATGATTCTCGCTTTGGGTGCGAGAGGTCCCGGGTTCAAATCCCGGACGTGCCCTCGTTTTCCTTTTTGGTCGGTGTATTAAATGTGGCCATTTGTTTGTATTGTTCGCATTTCTATTAAGCAAAGTTCCTTTCTCAAGCACGCCTGTTTATTAGACAACTTGTAAGTGTTGCCTAGTGTAGCCGGATCGTTGGTCTGACCACCCAGCCCTGTTGGCTGATGTCACTCCACACCCCATGATAATTATCATGCAACTGCGTGTCGGCTCGTTGGTCTAGGGGTATGATTCTCGCTTTGGGTGCGAGAGGTCCCGGGTTCAAATCCCGGACGAGCCCTCGTTTTCCTTTTCGGTCGCAGTATTAAATGTGGCCATTTGTTTGTATTGTTCGCATTTCTATTAAGCAAAGTTTCTTTCTCAAGCACGCCTGTTTATTAGACAAATTTAAAGTATTGTCTAGTGTGGCCGGATCGTTGGTCTGACCACCCAACCCTGTTGGCCGATGTCACTCCACAACCCCATGATAATTATCATGAAACTGCGTGTCGGCTCGTTGGTCTAGGGGTATGATTCTCGCTTCGGGTGCGAGAGGTCCCGGTTTCAAATCCCGGACGAGCCCTCTTTTTGGTCGGAGTAATAAATGCGGCCATTTGTTTGTATTGTTCGCATTTCTATTAGGTAAAGTTTCTTTCTCAACCACGCCTGTTTATTAGACAACTTTCAAGTGTTGCCTAGTGTGAACGGATCGTTGGTCTGACCACCCAGCCCTGTTGGCCGATGTCACTCCACACCCCATTATAATTATCATGCAACTGCGTGTAGGCTCGTTGGTCTAGGGGTATGATTCTCGCTTAGGGTGCGAGAGGTCCCGGGTTAAGATCCCAGACGAGCCCTCTTTTTCCTTTTTGGTCGGAGTATTAAATGCGGCCATTTGTTTGTATTGTTCGCATTTCGATTAGGCAAAGTTTCTTTCTCAAGCACGCCTGTTTATTAGACAACTTTCAAGTGTTGCCTAGTGTGAACGGATCGTTGGTCTGACCACCCAGCCGTGTTGGCCGATGTCACTCCACACCCCATGATAGTTATCATGCAGCTGCGTGTCGGCTCGTTGGTCTAGGGGTGTGATTCTTGCTTAGGGTGCGAGAGGTCCCGGGTTCAAATCCCGGACGAGCCCTCTTTTCCCTTTTTGGTCGGAGTATTAAATGCGGCTATTTGTTTGTATTGTTCGCATTTCTATTAAGCCAATTCCTTTCTCAAGCATGCCTGTTTATTAGACAACTTTAAAGTGTTGCCTAGTGTAGCCGGATCGTTGGTCTGACCACCCAGCCCTGTTGGCCGATGTCACTCCACACCCCATGATAATTATCGTGCAACTGCGTGTCGGCTCGTTGGTCTAGGGGTATGATTCTCGCTTTGGGTGCGAGAGGTCCCGGGTTAAGATCCCAGACAAGCCCTCTTTTTCCTTTTTGGTCGGAGTATTAAATGCGGCCATTTGTTTGTATTGTTCGCATTTCGATTAGGCAAAGTTTCTTTCTCAAGCACGCCTGTTTATTAGACAACTTTCAAGTGTTGCCTAGTGTGAACGGATCGTTGGTCTGACCACCCAGCCGTGTTGGCCGATGTCACTCCACACCCCATGATAATTATCATGCAGCTGCGTGTCGGCTCGTTGGTCTAGGGGTATGATTCTCGCTTAGGGTGCGAGAGGTCCCGGGTTCAAATCCCGGACGAGCCCTCTTTTTCCTTTTTGGTCGGAGTATTAAATGCGGCTATGTGTTTGTATTGTTCGCATTTCTATTAAGCCAATTCCTTTCTCAAGCACGCCTGTTTATTAGACAACTTTAAAGTGTTGCCTAGTGTAGCCGGATCGTTGGTCTGACCACCCAGCCCTGTTGGCCGATGTCACTCCACACCCCATGATAATTATCATGCAACTGCGTGTCGGCTCGTTGGTCTAGGGGTATGATTCTTGCTTTGGGTGCGAGAGGTCCCGGGTTTAAATCCCGGACGAGCCCTCGTTTTCCTTTTCGGTCGGAGTATTAAATGTGGCCATTTGTTTGTATTGTTCGCATTTCTATTAAGCAAAGTTTCTTTCTCAAGCACGCCTGTTTATTAGTCAACTTTAAAGTATTGTCTAGTGTGGCCGGATCGTTGGCCTGACCACCCAGCCCTGTTGGCCGATGTCACTTCACACCCCAAGATAATTATCATAAAACTGCGCGTCGTCTCGTTGGTCTAGGGGTATGATTCTCTCTTTGGGTGCGAGAGGTCCCGGGTTCAAATCCCAGACGAGCCCTCTCTTTCCTTTTTGGTCGGAGTAATAAATGCGGCCATATGTTTGTATTATTCGCATTTCTATTAAGCAAAGTTCCTTTCTCAAGCATGCCTGTTTATTAGACAACTTTAAAGTGTCCTAGTGTGGCCGGATCGTTCGTCTGACCACCCAGCCCTGTTGGCCGATGTCACTCCACACCCCATGATAATTATCATGCAACTGCGTGTCGGCTCGTTGGTCTAGGGGTATGATTCTCGCTTTGGGTGCGAGAGGTCCCGGGTTCAAATCTCGGACGAGCCCACGTTTTCCTTTTTGATCGGAATATTAAATGTGGTCATTTGTTTGTATTGTTCGCATTTCCATTAAGCAAAGTTCCTTTCTCAAGCACACCTGTTTATTAGACAACTTTAAAGTGTTGCCTAGTGTAGCCGGATCGTTGGTCTGACCACCCAGCCCTGTTGGCCGATGTCACTCCACACCCCATGATAATTATCATGCAACTGCGTGTCGGCTCGTTGGTCTAGGCATATGATTCTCGCTTTGGGTGCGAGAGGTCCCGGGTTCAAATCCCGGACGTGCCCTCGTTTTCCTTTTTGGTCGGAGTAATAAATGTGGCCATTTGTTTGTATTGTTCGCATTTCTATTAAGCAAAGTTCCTTTCTCAAGCACGCCTGTTTATTAGACAACTTGAAAGTGTTGCCTAGTGTAGCCGGATCGTTGGTCTGACCACCCAGCCCTGTTGGCCGATGTCACTCCACACCCCATGATAATTATCATGCAACTGCGTGTCGGCTCGTTGGTCTAGGGGTATGATTCTCGCTTTGGGTGCGAGAGGTCCCGGGTTCAAATCCCGGACGAGCCCTCGTTTTCCTTTTCGGTCGCAGTATTAAATGTGGCCATTTGTTTGTATTGTTCGCATTTCTATTAAGCAAAGTTTCTTTCTCAAGCACGCCTGTTTATTAGACAACTTTAAAGTATTGTCTAGTGTGGCCGGATCGTTGGTCTGACCACCCAACCCTGTTGGCCGATGTCACTCCACACCCCATGATAATTATCATGAAACTGCGTGTCGGCTCGTTGGTCTAGGGGTATGATTCTCGCTTCGGGTGCGAGAGGTCCCGGTTTCAAATCCCGGACGAGCCCTCTTTTTGGTCGGAGTAATAAATGCGGCCATTTGTTTGTATTGTTCGCATTTCTATTAGGTAAAGTTTCTTTCTCAACCACGCCTGTTTATTAGACAACTTTCAAGTGTTGCCTAGTGTGAACGGATCGTTGGTCTGACCACCCAGCCCTGTTGGCCGATGTCACTCCACACCCCATTATAATTATCATGCAACTGCGTGTAGGCTCGTTGGTCTAGGGGTATGATTCTCGCTTAGGGTGCGAGAGGTCCCGGGTTAAGATCCCAGACGAGCCCTCTTTTTCCTTTTTGATCGGAGTATTAAATGCGGCCATTTGTTTGTATTGTTCGCATTTCGATTAGGCAAAGTTTCTTTCTCAAGCACGCCTGTTTATTAGACAACTTTCAAGTGTTGCCTAGTGTGAACGGATCGTTGGTCTGACCACCCAGCCGTGTTGGCCGATGTCACTCCACACTCCATGATAATTATCATGCGGCTGCGTGTCGGCTCGTTGGTCTAGGGGTATGATTCTCGCTTAGGGTGCGAGAGGTCCCGGGTTCAAATTCCGGAGGAGCCCTGTTTTTCCTTTTTTGGTCGGAGTATTAAATGCGGCCATCTGTTTGTATTGTTCGCATTTCTATTAAGCAAAGTTCCTTTCTCAAGCACGCCTGTTTATTAGACATCTTTAAAGTATTGTCTAGTGTGGCCGGATCGTTGGTATGACCACCCAGCCCTGTTGACCGATGTTACTCCACACCCCATGATAATTATCATGAAACTGCGTGTCGGCTCGTTGGTCTAGGGGTATGATTCTCGCTTAGGGTGCGAGAGGTCCCGGGTTCAAATCCCGGGCGAGCCCTCTTTTTCCTTTTTGGTCGGAGAATTAAATGCGGCCATTTGTTTGTATTGTTCGCATTTCTATTAAGCCAAGTTCCTTCCTCAAGCACGCCTGTTTATTAGACAACTTCAAAGTGTTGCCCAGTGTAGCCGGATCGTTGGTCTGACCACCCAGCCCTGTTGGCCGATGTCACTCCACACCCCATGATAATTATCATGCAACTGCGTGTCGGCTCGTTGGTCTAGGGGTGTGATTCTCGCTTTGGGTGCGAGAGTTCCCGGGTTAAAATCCCGGACGAGCCCTCGTTTTTCTTTTTGGTCGGAGTATTAAATATGGCCATATGTTTGTATTATTCGCATTTTTATTAAGCAAAGTTCCTTTCTCAAGCATGCCTCTTTATTAGACAACTTTAAAGTGTTGCCTAGTGTAGCCGGATCGTTGGTCTGACCACCCAGCCCTGTTGGCCGATGTCACTCCACACCCCATGATAATTATCATGCAACTGCGTGTCGGCTCGTTGGTCTAGGGGTATGATTCTCGCTTTGGCCCCGTGTTCAATTCCCGGACGAGCCCTCGTTTTCCTTTTCGGTCGCAGTATTAAATGTGGCCATTTCTTAGTATTGTTCGCATTTCTATTAAGCAAAGGTCCTTTCTCACATAATCATATAGTGGTTTTGGGACGTTAAACCCCACATATCAATCAATCAATCAATCAATCAAAGTTCCTTTCTCAAGCACGCCTGTTTATTAGACAACTTTAAAGTGTTGCCTAGTGTAGCCGGATCGTTGGTCTGACCACCCAGCCCTGTTTGCTGATGTCACTCCACACCCCATGATAATTATCATGCAACTGCGTGTCGGCTCGTTGGTCTAGGGGTGTGATTCTCGCTTTGGGTGCGAGAGGTCCCGGGTTCAAATCCCGGACGAGCCCTTGTTTTCCTTTTTTGTCGGAGTAATAAATGTGGCCATATGTTTGTATTATTCGCATTTTTATTAAGCAAAGTTCCTTTCTCAAGCACGCCTGTTTATTAGACAACTTCAAAGTATTGTCTAGTGTGGCCGGATCGTTGGCCTGACCACCCAGCCCTGTTGGCCGATGTCACTCCACACCCCAATATAATTATCATGAAACTGCGCGTCGTCTCGTTGGTCTAGGGATACGATTCTCGCTTTGGGTGCGAGAGGTCCCGGGTTCAAATCCCTGACGAGCCCTCTCTTTCCTTTTTGGTCGGAGTAATAAATGCGGCCATATGTTTGTATTATTGGCATTTCTATTAAGCAAAGTTCCTTTCTCAAGCATGCCTGTTTATTAGACAACTTTAAAGTGTTGCCTAGTGTGGCCGGATCGTTCGTCTGACCACCCAGCCCTGTTGGCCGATGTCACTCCACACCCCATGATAATTATCATGAAACTGCGTGTCGGCTCGTTGGTCTAGGGGTATGATTCTCACTTAGGGTGCGAGAGGTCCCGGGTTCAAATCCCGGACGAGCCCTCTTTTTCCTTTTTGGTCGGAGTATTCAATGCGGCCATTTGTTTGTATTGTTCGCATTTCTATTAAGCCAAGTTCCTTTCTCAAGCACGCCTGTTTATTAGACAACTTCAAAGTGTTGCCCAGTGTAGCCGGATCGTTGGTCTGACCACCCAGCCCTGTTGGCCGATGTCACTCCACACCCCATGATAATTATCATGCAACTGCGTGTCGGCTCGTTGGTCTAGGGGTGTGATTCTCGCTTTGGGTGCGAGAGGTCCCGGGTTCAAATCCCGGACGAGCCCTCGTTTTTCTTTTTGGTCGGAGTATTAAATGTGGCCATATGTTTGTATTATTCGCATTTTTATTAAGCAAAGTTCCTTTCTCAAGCATGCCTCTTTATTAGACAACTTTAAAGTGTTGCCTAGTGTAGCCGGATCGTTGGTCTGACCACCCAGCCCTGTTGGCCGATGTCACTCCACACCCCATGATAATTATCATGCAAGTGCGTGTCGGCTCGTTGGTCCAGGGGTATGATTCTCGCTGTGGGTGCGAGAGGTCCCGGGTTCAAATCCCGGACGAGCCCTCGTTTTCCTTTTCGGTCGGAGTATTAAATGTGGCCATTTGTTTGTATTGTTCGCATTTCTATTAGGCAAAGTTTCTTTCTCAAGCACGCCTGTTTATTAGACAACTTTAAAGTGTTGCCTAGTGTAGCCGGATCGTTGATATGACCACCCAGCCCTGTTGGCCGATGTCACTCCACACCCCATGATAATTATCATGCAACTGCGTGTCGGCTCGTTGGTCTAGGGGTGTGATTCTCGCTTTGGGTGCGAGAGGTCCCGGGTTCAAATCCCGGACGAGCCCTCGTTTTCCTTTTCGGTCGGAGTATTAAATGTGGCCATTTGTTTGTATTGTTCGCATTTCTATTAGGCAAAGTTTCTTTCTCAAGCACGCCTGTTTATTAGTCAACTTTAAAGTATTGTCTAGTGTGGCCGGATTGTTCGTCTGACCATCCAGCCCTGTTGGCCGATGTCAATCCACACCCCATGATAATTATCATGCAACTGCGTGTCGGCTCGTTGGTCTAGGGGTATGATTCTCGCTTTGGGTGCGAGAGGTCCCGGGTTCAAATCCCGGACGAGCCCTCGTTTTACTTTTTGATCGGAATATTAAATGTGGTCATTTGTTTGTATTGTTCGCATTTCAATTAAGCAAAGTTCCTTTCTCAAGCACACCTGTTTATTAGACAACTTTAAAGTGTTGCCTAGTGTAGCCATATCGTTGGTCCGACCACCCAGCCCTGTTGGCCGATGTCACTCCACACCCCATGATAATTATCATGCAACTGCGTGGCGGCTCGTTGGTCTAGGGGTATGATTCTCGCTTTGGGTGCGAGAGGTCCCGGGTTCAAATCCCGGATGAGCCCTCGTTTTCCTTTTTGGTCGGAGTATTAAATGTGGCCATATGTTTGTATTATTCGCATTTTTATTAAGCAAAGTTCCTTTCTCAAGCATGCCTGTTTATTAGACAACTTTAAAGTGTTGCCTAGTGTAGCCGGATCGTTGGTCTGACCACCCAGCCCTGTTGGCCGATGTCACTCCACACCCCATGATAATTATCATGCAACTGCGTGTCGGCTCGTTGGTCTAGGGGTATGATTCTCGCTTTGGGTGCGAGAGGTCCCGGTTTCAAATCCCGGACGAGCGCTCTTTTTGGTCGGAGTAATAAATGCGGCCATTTGTTTGTATTGTTCGCATTTCTATTAGGTAAAGTTTCTTTCTCAACCACGCCTGTTTATTAGACAACTTTCAAGTGTTGCCTAGTGTGAACGGATCGTTGGTCTGACCACCCAGCCCTGTTGGCCGATGTTACTCCACACCCCATGATAATTATCATGCAACTGCGTGTAGGCTCGTTGGTCTAGGGTATGATTCTCGCTTCGGGTGCGAGGGGTCCCGGGTTCAAATCCCGGACGAGCCCTCTTTTTGATCGGAGTAATAACTGCAGCCATTTGTTTGTATTGTTCGCATTTCTATTAGGTAAAGTTTCTTTCTCAAGCACGCCTGTTTATTAGACAACTTTAAAGTATTGTCTAGTGTGGCCGGATCGTTGGTCTGACCACCCAACCCTGTTGGCCGATGTCACTCCACACCCCATGATAATTATCATGAAACTGCGTGTCGGCTCGTTGGTCTAGGGGTATGATTCTCGCTTCGGGTGCGAGAGGTCCCGGTTTCAAATCCCGGACGAGCGCTCTTTTTGGTCGGAGTAATAAATGCGGCCATTTGTTTGTATTGTTCGCATTTCTATTAGGTAAAGTTTCTTTCTCAACCACGCCTGTTTATTAGACAACTTTCAAGTGTTGCCTAGTGTGAACGGATCGTTGATCTGACAACCCAGCCCTGTTGGCCGATGTCACTCCACACCCCATTATAATTATCATGCAACTGCGTGTAGGCTCGTTGGTCTAGGGGTATGATTCTCGCTTAGGGTGCGAGAGGTCCCGGGTTAAGATCCCAGACGAGCCCTCTTTTTCCTTTTTGGTCGGAGTATTAAATGCGGCCATTTGTTTGTATTGTTCACATTTCTATTAAGCAAAGTTCCTTTTTCAAGCCTGTTTATTAGACAAATATAAAGTATTGTCTAGTGTGAACGGATCGTTGGTCTGACCACCCAGCCCTGTTGGCCGATGTCACTCCACACCCCATGATAACTATCATGCAACTGCATGTAGGCTCGTTGGTCTAGGGGTATGATTCTCGCTTAGGGTGCGAGAGGTCCCGGGTTAAAATGCCGGACGAGCCCTCTTTTTCCTTTTTAGTCGGAGTATTAAATGCGGCCATTTGTTTGTATTGTTCGCATTTCTATTAAGCAAAGTTCCTTTCTCAAGCACGCCTGTTTATTAGACAACTTTAAAGTATTGTCTAGTGTGGCCAGATCGTTGGTCTGTTCACCCAGCCCTGTTGGCCGATGTTACTCCACACCCCATGATAATTATCATGAAACTGCGCGTCGGCTCGTTGGTCTAGGGGTATGATTCTCGCTTCGGGTGCGAGAGGTCCCGGGTTGAATTCCCGAACGAGCCCCCTTTTTGTCGGAGTATTAAATGCGGCCATTTGTTTGTATTGTTCGCATTTCTATTAAGCAAAGTTTCTTTCTCGAGCACGCCTGTTTATTAGACAACTTTCAAGTGTTGCCTAGTGTGAACGGATCGTTGGTCTGACCACCCAGCCCTGTTGGCCGATGTCACTCCACACCCCATGATAATTATCATGCAAATGCGTGTCGGCTCGTTGGTCTAGGGGTATGATTCTCGCTTAGGGTGCGAGAGGTCCCGGGTTCAAATCCCGGACGAGCCCTCTTTTTCCTTTTTGGTCGGAGTAATAAATGCGGCCATTTGTTTGTATTGTTCGCATTTCTATTAGGCCAAGTTCCTTTCTCAAGCACGGCTGTTTATTAGACAACTACAAAGTATTGTCTAGTGTGGCCGGATCGTTGGTCTGACCACCCAGCCCTGTTGGCCGATGTCACTCCACACCCCATGATAATTATCATGCAACTGCGTGTCGGCTCCTTGGTCTAGGGGTATGATTCTCGCTTTGGGTGCGAGAGGTCCCGGGTTCAAATCCCGGACGAGCCCTCGTTTTCCTTTTTGATCGGAATATTAAATGGGGTCATTTGTTTGTATTGTTCGTATTTCTATTAAGCAAAGTTCCTTTCTCAAGCACACCTGTTTATTAGACAACTTTAAAGTGTTGCCTAGTGTAGCCGGATCGTTGGTCTGACCACCCAGCCCTGTTGGCCGATGTCACTCCACACCCCTTGATAATTATCATACAACTGCGTGTCGTTTCGTTGGTCTAGGGGTGTGATTCTCGCTTTGGGTGCGAGAGGTCCCGGGTTCAAATCCCGGATGAGCCCTTGTTTTCCTTTTTGGTCGGAGTATTAAATGTGGCCATATGTTTGTATTATTCGCATTTTTATTAAGCAAAGTTCCTTTCTCAAGCATGCCTGTTTATTAGACAACTTTAAAGTGTTGCCTGGTGTAGCCGGATCATTGGTCTGACCACCCAGCCCTGTTGGCCGATGTCACTCCACACCCCATGATAATTATCATGCAACTGCGTGTCGGCTCGTTGGTCTAGGGGTATGATTCTCGCTTAGGGTGCGAGAGGTCCCGGGTTAAGATCCCAGACGAGCCCTCTTTTTCCTGTTTGGTCGGAGTATTAAATGCGGCCATTTGTTTGTATTGTTCGCATTTCTATTAGGCAAAGTTTCTTTCTCAAGCATGCCTGTTTATTAGACAAATATAAAGTATTGTCTAGTCTGGTCGGATCGTTGGTCTGAATGCCCAGCCCTGTTGGCCGATGTTACTCCACACCCCATGATAATTATCATGAAACTGCGTGCCGGCTCGTTGGTCTAGGGGTATGATTCTCGCTTAGGGTGCGAGAGATTCCGTGTTCAAATCCCGGACGAGCCCTCTTTTTCCTTTTTGGTCGGAGTAATAAATGCGGCCATTTGTTTGTAATGTTCGCATTTCTATTAAGCAAAGTTCCTTTTTCAAGCATGCATTTTATTAGACAAATATAAAGTATTGTCTAGTCTGGCCGGATCGTTGGTCTGAACGCCCAGCCCTGTTGGCCGATGTTACTCCACACCCCATGATAATTATCATGAAACTGCGTGCCGGCTCGTTGGTCTAGGGGTATGATTCTCGCTTAAGGTGCGAGAGATTCCGTGTTCATTCCCCGGACGAGCCCTCTTTTTCCTTTTTGGTCGGAGTAATAAATGCAGCCATTTGTTTATATTGTTCGCATTTCTATTAAGCAAAGTTCCTTTCTCAAGCACGCCTGTTTATTAGACAACATTAAAGTATTGTCTAGTGTGGCCAGATCGTTGGTCTGACAACCCAGCCCTGTTAGCTGATGTTACTCCACACCCCATGATAATTATCATGAAACTGCTTGTCGGCTCGTTGGTCTAGGGGTATGATTCTCGCTTTGGGTGCGAGAGGTCCCGGGTTCAAATCCCGGACGAGTCCTCTTTTTCCTTTTTGGTCTTGAGTTATAAATGCGGCCATTTGTTTGTATTGTTCGACTTTCTATTAAGCAAAGTTCCTTTCTCAAGCACGCCTGCTTATTAGACAACTTTAAAGTATTGTCTAGTGTGGCCGGATCGTTGGTCTGACCACACAGCCCTGTTGGCCGATGTCACTCCACACCCCATGATAATTATCATGCAACTGCGTGTCGGCTCGGTGGTCTATGGGTATGATTCTCGCTTCGGGTGCGATAGGTCCCGGGTTCAAATCCCGGACGAGCCCTCTTTTTTGTTGGAGTATTAAATGCGGCCATTTGTTTGTATTGTTCGCATTTCTATTAAGCAAAGTTTCTTTCTGAAGCACGCCTGTTTATTAGACAACTTTAAAGTGTTGCCTAGTGTGAACGGATCGTTGGTCTGACCACCCAGCCCTGTTGGCCGATGTCACTCCACACCCCATGATAATTATCATGCAACTGCGTGTCGGCTCGTTGGTCTAGGGGTATGATTCTCGCTTTGGGTGCGAGAGGTCCCGGGCTCAAATACCGGACGAGCCCTCTTTTTCCTTTTTGGTCGGAGTATTAAATGCGGCCATATGTTTGTATTATTCGCATTTCTATTAAGCAAAGTTCCTTTCTCAAGCACGCCTGTTTATTAGACAACTTTAAAGTGTTGCCTAGTGTAGCCGGATCGTTGGTCTGACCACCCAGCCCTGTTGGCCGATGTCACTCCACGTCCCATGATAATTATCATGAAACTGCGCGTCGGCTCGTTGGTCTATGGGTATGATTCTTGCTTAGGATGCGAGAGGTCCCGGGTTCAAATCCCGGACGAGCCCTCTTTTTCCTTTTTGGTCGGAGTATAAAATGCGGCCATTTGTTTGTATTCTTCGCATTTCTATTAAGCAAAGTTTCTTTCTCAAGCACGCCTGTTTATTAGACAACTTTCAAGTGTTGCCTAGTGTGAACGGATCGTTGGTCTGACCACCCAGCCCTGTTGGCCGATGTTACTCCACACCCCATGATAATTATCATGCAACTGCGTGTAGGCTCGTTGGTCTAGGGTATGATTCTCGCTTCGGGTGCGAGGGGTCCCGGGTTCAAATCCCGGACGAGCCCTCTTTTTGATCGGAGTAATGACTGCAGCCATTTGTTTGTATTGTTCGCATTTCTATTAGGTAAAGTTTCTTTCTCAAGCACGCCTGTTTATTAGACAACTTTAAAGTATTGTCTAGTGTGGCCGGATCGTTGGTCTGACCACCCAGCCCTGTTGGCCGATGTCACTCCACACCCCATGATAATTATCATGCAACTGCGTGTCGGCTCGGTGGTCTATGGGTATGATTCTCGCTTCGGGTGCGATAGGTCCCGGGTTCAAATCCCGGACGAGCCCTCTTTTTTGTTGGAGTAATAAATGCGGCCATTTGTTTGTATTGTTCGCATTTCTATTAAGCAAAGTTTCTTTCTGAAGCACGCCTGTTTATTAGACAACTTTAAAGTGTTGCCTAGTGTGAACGGATCGTTGGTCTGACCACCCAGCCCTGTTGGCCGATGTCACTCCACACCCCATGATAATTATCATGCAACTGCGTGTCGGCTCGTTGGTCTAGGGGTATGATTCTCGCTTTGGGTGCGAGAGGTCCCGGGCTCAAATACCGGACGAGCCCTCTTTTTCCTTTTTGGTCGGAGTATTAAATGCGGCCATATGTTTGTATTATTCGCATTTCTATTAAGCAAAGTTCCTTTCTCAAGCACGCCTGTTTATTAGACAACTTTAAAGTGTTGCCTAGTGTAGCCGGATCGTTGGTCTGACCACCCAGCCCTGATGGCCGATGTCACTCCACGTCCCATGATAATTATCATGAAACTGCGCGTCGGCTCGTTGGTCTATGGGTATGATTCTTGCTTAGGATGCGAGAGGTCCCGGGTTCAAATCCCGGACGAGCCCTCTTTTTCCTTTTTGGTCGGAGTATAAAATGCGGCCATTTGTTTGTATTCTTCGCATTTCTATTAAGCAAAGTTTCTTTCTCAAGCACGCCTGTTTATTAGACAACTTTCAAGTGTTGCCTAGTGTGAACGGATCGTTGGTCTGACCACCCAGCCCTGTTGGCCGATGTTACTCCACACCCCATGATAATTATCATGCAACTGCGTGTAGGCTCGTTGGTCTAGGGTATGATTCTCGCTTCGGGTGCGAGGGGTCCCGGGTTCAAATCCCGGACGAGCCCTCTTTTTGATCGGAGTAATAACTGCAGCCATTTGTTTGTATTGTTCGCATTTCTATTAGGTAAAGTTTCTTTCTCAAGCACGCCTGTTTATTAGACAACTTTAAAGTATTGTCTAGTGTGGCCGGATCGTTGGTCTGACCACCCAACCCTGTTGGCCGATGTCACTCCACACCCCATGATAATTATCATGAAACTGCGTGTCGGCTCGTTGGTCTAGGGGTATGATTCTCGCTTCGGGTGCGAGAGGTCCCGGTTTCAAATCCCGGACGAGCGCTATTTTTGGTCGGAGTAATAAATGCGGCCATTTGTTTGTATTGTTCGCATTTCTATTAGGTAAAGTTTCTTTCTCAACCACGCCTGTTTATTAGACAACTTTCAAGTGTTGCCTAGTGTGAACGGATCGTTGATCTGACAACCCAGCCCTGTTGGCCGATGTCACTCCACACCCCATTATAATTATCATGCAACTGCGTGTAGGCTCGTTGGTCTAGGGGTATGATTCTCGCTTAGGGTGCGAGAGGTCCCGGGTTAAGATCCCAGACGAGCCCTCTTTTTCCTTTTTGGTCGGAGTATTAAATGCGGCCATTTGTTTGTATTGTTCACATTTCTATTAAGCAAAGTTCCTTTTTCAAGCCTGTTTATTAGACAAATATAAAGTATTGTCTAGTGTGAACGGATCGTTGGTCTGACCACCCAGCCCTGTTGGCCGATGTCACTCCACACCCCATGATAACTATCATGCAACTGCATGTAGGCTCGTTGGTCTAGGGGTATGATTCTCGCTTAGGGTGCGAGAGGTCCCGGGTTAAAATGCCGGACGAGCCCTCTTTTTCCTTTTTAGTCGGAGTATTAAATGCGGCCATTTGTTTGTATTGTTCGCATTTCTATTAAGCAAAGTTCCTTTCTCAAGCACGCCTGTTTATTAGACAACTTTAAAGTATTGTCTAGTGTGGCCAGATCGTTGGTCTGTTCACCCAGCCCTGTTGGCCGATGTTACTCCACACCCCATGATAATTATCATGAAACTGCGCGTCGGCTCGTTGGTCTAGGGGTATGATTCTCGCTTCGGGTGCGAGAGGTCCCGGGTTGAATTCCCGAACGAGCCCCCTTTTTGTCGGAGTATTAAATGCGGCCATTTGTTTGTATTGTTCGCATTTCTATTAAGCAAAGTTTCTTTCTCGAGCACGCCTGTTTATTAGACAACTTTCAAGTGTTGCCTAGTGTGAACGGATCGTTGGTCTGACCACCCAGCCCTGTTGGCCGATGTCACTCCACACCCCATGATAATTATCATGCAAATGCGTGTCGGCTCGTTGGTCTAGGGGTATGATTCTCGCTTAGGGTGCGAGAGGTCCCGGGTTCAAATCCCGGACGAGCCCTCTTTTTCCTTTTTGGTCGGAGTAATAAATGCGGCTATTTGTTTGTATTGTTCGCATTTCTATTAGGCCAAGTTCCTTTCTCAAGCACGGCTGTTTATTAGACAACTACAAAGTATTGTCTAGTGTGGCCGGATCGTTGGTCTGACCACCCAGCCCTGTTGGCCGATGTCACTCCACACCCCATGATAATTATCATGCAACTGCGTGTCGGCTCGTTGGTCTAGGGGTATGATTCTCGCTTTGGGTGCGAGAGGTCCCGGGTTCAAATCCCGGACGAGCCCTCGTTTTCCTTTTTGATCGGAATATTAAATGTGGTCATTTGTTTGTATTGTTCGCATTTCTATTAAGCAAAGTTCCTTTCTCAAGCAGACCTGTTTATTAGACAACTTTAAAGTGTTGCCTAGTGTAGCCGGATCGTTGGTCTGACCACCCAGCCCTGTTGGCCGATGTCACTCCACACCCCTTGATAATTATCATACAACTGCGTGTCGGCTCGTTGGTCTAGGGGTGTGATTCTCGCTTTGGGTGCGAGAGGTCCCGGGTTCAAATCCCGGATGAGCCCTTGTTTTCCTTTTTGGTCGGAGTATTAAATGTGGCCATATGTTTGTATTATTCGCATTTTTATTAAGCAAAGTTCCTTTCTCAAGCATGCCTGTTTATTAGACAACTTTCAAGTGTTGCCTAGTGTGAACGGATCGTTGGTCTGACCACCCAGCCCTGTTGGCCGATGTTACTCCACACCCCATGATAATTATCATGCAACTGCGTGTAGGCTCGTTGGTCTAGGGTATGATTCTCGCTTCGGGTGCGAGGGGTCCCGGGTTCAAATCCCGGACGAGCCCTCGTTTTCCTTTTTGATCGGAATATTAAATGTGGTCATTTGTTTGTATTGTTCGCATTTCTATTAAGCAAAGTTCCTTTCTCAAGCACACCTGTTTATTAGACAACTTTAAAGTGTTGCCTAGTGTAGCCGGATCGTTGGTCTGACCACCCAGCCCTGTTGGCCGATGTCACTCCACGTCCCATGATAATTATCATGAAACTGCGCGTCGGCTCGTTGGTCTATGGGTATGATTCTTGCTTAGGATGCGAGAGGTCCCGGGTTCAAATCCCGGACGAGCCCTCTTTTTCCTTTTTGGTCGGAGTATAAAATGCGGCCATTTGTTTGTATTCTTCGCATTTCTATTAAGCAAAGTTTCTTTCTCAAGCACGCCTGTTTATTAGACAACTTTCAAGTGTTGCCTAGTGTGAACGGATCGTTGGTCTGACCACCCAGCCCTGTTGGCCGATGTTACTCCACACCCCATGATAATTATCATGCAACTGCGTGTAGGCTCGTTGGTCTAGGGTATGATTCTCGCTTCGGGTGCGAGGGGTCCCGGGTTCAAATCCCGGACGAGCCCTCTTTTTGATCGGAGTAATAACTGCAGCCATTTGTTTGTATTGTTCGCATTTCTATTAGGTAAAGTTTCTTTCTCAAGCACGCCTGTTTATTAGACAACTTTAAAGTATTGTCTAGTGTGGCCGGATCGTTGGTCTGACCACCCAACCCTGTTGGCCGATGTCACTCCACACCCCATGATAATTATCATGAAACTGCGTGTCGGCTCGTTGGTCTAGGGGTATGATTCTCGCTTCGGGTGCGAGAGGTCCCGGTTTCAAATCCCGGACGAGCGCTCTTTTTGGTCGGAGTAATAAATGCGGCCATTTGTTTGTATTGTTCGCATTTCTATTAGGTAAAGTTTCTTTCTCAACCACGCCTGTTTATTAGACAACTTTCAAGTGTTGCCTAGTGTGAACGGATCGTTGATCTGACAACCCAGCCCTGTTGGCCGATGTCACTCCACACCCCATTATAATTATCATGCAACTGCGTGTAGGCTCGTTGGTCTAGGGGTATGATTCTCGCTTAGGGTGCGAGAGGTCCCGGGTTAAGATCCCAGACGAGCCCTCTTTTTCCTTTTTGGTCGGAGTATTAAATGCGGCCATTTGTTTGTATTGTTCACATTTCTATTAAGCAAAGTTCCTTTTTCAAGCCTGTTTATTAGACAAATATAAAGTATTGTCTAGTGTGAACGGATCGTTGGTCTGACCACCCAGCCCTGTTGGCCGATGTCACTCCACACCCCATGATAACTATCATGCAACTGCATGTAGGCTCGTTGGTCTAGGGGTATGATTCTCGCTTAGGGTGCGAGAGGTCCCGGGTTAAAATGCCGGACGAGCCCTCTTTTTCCTTTTTAGTCGGAGTATTAAATGCGGCCATTTGTTTGTATTGTTCGCATTTCTATTAAGCAAAGTTCCTTTCTCAAGCACGCCTGTTTATTAGACAACTTTAAAGTATTGTCTAGTGTGGCCAGATCGTTGGTCTGTTCACCCAGCCCTGTTGGCCGATGTTACTCCACACCCCATGATAATTATCATGAAACTGCGCGTCGGCTCGTTGGTCTAGGGGTATGATTCTCGCTTCGGGTGCGAGAGGTCCCGGGTTGAATTCCCGAACGAGCCCCCTTTTTGTCGGAGTATTAAATGCGGCCATTTGTTTGTATTGTTCGCATTTCTATTAAGCAAAGTTTCTTTCTCGAGCACGCCTGTTTATTAGACAACTTTCAAGTGTTGCCTAGTGTGAACGGATCGTTGGTCTGACCACCCAGCCCTGTTGGCCGATGTCACTCCACACCCCATGATAATTATCATGCAAATGCGTGTCGGCTCGTTGGTCTAGGGGTATGATTCTCGCTTAGGGTGCGAGAGGTCCCGGGTTCAAATCCCGGACGAGCCCTCTTTTTCCTTTTTGGTCGGAGTAATAAATGCGGCCATTTGTTTGTATTGTTCGCATTTCTATTAGGCCAAGTTCCTTTCTCAAGCACGGCTGTTTATTAGACAACTACAAAGTATTGTCTAGTGTGGCCGGATCGTTGGTCTGACCACCCAGCCCTGTTGGCCGATGTCACTCCACACCCCATGATAATTATCATGCAACTGCGTGTCGGCTCCTTGGTCTAGGGGTATGATTCTCGCTTTGGGTGCGAGAGGTCCCGGGTTCAAATCCCGGACGAGCCCTCGTTTTCCTTTTTGATCGGAATATTAAATGGGGTCATTTGTTTGTATTGTTCGTATTTCTATTAAGCAAAGTTCCTTTCTCAAGCACACCTGTTTATTAGACAACTTTAAAGTGTTGCCTAGTGTAGCCGGATCGTTGGTCTGACCACCCAGCCCTGTTGGCCGATGTCACTCCACACCCCTTGATAATTATCATACAACTGCGTGTCGGCTCGTTGGTCTAGGGGTGTGATTCTCGCTTTGGGTGCGAGAGGTCCCGGGTTCAAATCCCGGATGAGCCCTTGTTTTCCTTTTTGGTCGGAGTATTAAATGTGGCCATATGTTTGTATTATTCGCATTTTTATTAAGCAAAGTTCCTTTCTCAAGCATGCCTGTTTATTAGACAACTTTAAAGTGTTGCCTGGTGTAGCCGGATCATTGGTCTGACCACCCAGCCCTGTTGGCCGATGTCACTCCACACCCCATGATAATTATCATGCAACTGCGTGTCGGCTCGTTGGTCTAGGGGTATGATTCTCGCTTAGGGTGCGAGAGGTCCCGGGTTAAGATCCCAGACGAGCCCTCTTTTTCCTTTTTGGTCGGAGTATTAAATGCGGCCATTTGTTTGTATTGTTCGCATTTCTATTAGGCAAAGTTTCTTTCTCAAGCATGCCTGTTTATTAGACAAATATAAAGTATTGTCTAGTCTGGTCGGATCGTTGGTCTGAACGCCCAGCCCTGTTGGCCGATGTTACTCCACACCCCATGATAATTATCATGAAACTGCGTGCCGGCTCGTTGGTCTAGGGGTATGATTCTCGCTTAGGGTGCGAGAGATTCCGTGTTCAAATCCCGGACGAGCCCTCTTTTTCCTTTTTGGTCGGAGTAATAAATGCGGCCATTTGTTTGTAATGTTCGCATTTCTATTAAGCAAAGTTCCTTTTTCAAGCATGCATTTTATTAGACAAATATAAAGTATTGTCTAGTCTGGCCGGATCGTTGGTCTGAACGCCCAGCTCTGTTGGCCGATGTTACTCCACACCCCATGATAATTATCATGAAACTGCGTGCCGGCTCGTTGGTCTAGGGGTATGATTCTCGCTTAAGGTGCGAGAGATTCCGTGTTCATTCCCCGGACGAGCCCTCTTTTTCCTTTTTGGTCGGAGTAATAAATGCAGCCATTTGTTTATATTGTTCGCATTTCTATTAAGCAAAGTTCCTTTCTCAAGCACGCCTGTTTATTAGACAACATTAAAGTATTGTCTAGTGTGGCCAGATCGTTGGTCTGACAACCCAGCCCTGTTGGCTGATGTTACTCCACACCCCATGATAATTATCATGAAACTGCTTGTCGGCTCGTTGGTCTAGGGGTATGATTCTCGCTTTGGGTGCGAGAGGTCCCGGGTTCAAATCCCGGACGAGTCCTCTTTTTCCTTTTTGGTCTTGAGTTATAAATGCGGCCATTTGTTTGTATTGTTCGACTTTCTATTAAGCAAAGTTCCTTTCTCAAGCACGCCTGTTTATTAGACAACTTTAAAGTATTGTCTAGTGTGGCCGGATCGTTGGTCTGACCACCCAGCCCTGTTGGCCGATGTTACTCCACACCCCATGATAATTATCATGAAACTGCGCGTCGGCTCGTTGGTCTAGGGGTATGATTCTCGCTTCGGGTGCGAGAGGTCCCGGGTTGAATTCCCGAACGAGCCCCCTTTTTGTCGGAGTATTAAATGCGGCCATTTGTTTGTATTGTTCGCATTTCTATTAAGCAAAGTTTCTTTCTCGAGCACGCCTGTTTATTAGACAACTTTCAAGTGTTGCCTAGTGTGAACGGATCGTTGGTCTGACCACCCAGCCCTGTTGGCCGATGTCACTCCACACCCCATGATAATTATCATGCAAATGCGTGTCGGCTCGTTGGTCTAGGGGTATGATTCTCGCTTAGGGTGCGGGAGGTCCCGGGTTCAAATCCCGGACGAGCCCTCTTTTTCCTTTTTGGTCGGAGTAATAAATGCGGCCATTTGTTTGTATTGTTCGCATTTCTATTAGGCCAAGTTCCTTTCTCAAGCACGGCTGTTTATTAGACAACTACAAAGTATTGTCTAGTGTGGCCGGATCGTTGGTCTGACCACCCAGCCCTGTTGGCCGATGTCACTCCACACCCCATGATAATTATCATGCAACTGCGTGTCGGCTCCTTGGTCTAGGGGTATGATTCTCGCTTTGGGTGCGAGAGGTCCCGGGTTCAAATCCCGGACGAGCCCTCGTTTTCCTTTTTGATCGGAATATTAAATGGGGTCATTTGTTTGTATTGTTCGTATTTCTATTAAGCAAAGTTCCTTTCTCAAGCACACCTGTTTATTAGACAACTTTAAAGTGTTGCCTAGTGTAGCCGGATCGTTGGTCTGACCACCCAGCCCTGTTGGCCGATGTCACTCCACACCCCTTGATAATTATCATACAACTGCGTGTCGGCTCGTTGGTCTAGGGGTGTGATTCTCGCTTTGGGTGCGAGAGGTCCCGGGTTCAAATCCCGGATGAGCCCTTGTTTTCCTTTTTGGTCGGAGTATTAAATGTGGCCATATGTTTGTATTATTCGCATTTTTATTAAGCAAAGTTCCTTTCTCAAGCATGCCTGTTTATTAGACAACTTTAAAGTGTTGCCTGGTGTAGCCGGATCATTGGTCTGACCACCCAGCCCTGTTGGCCGATGTCACTCCACACCCCATGATAATTATCATGCAACTGCGTGTCGGCTCGTTGGTCTAGGGGTATGATTCTCGCTTAGGGTGCGAGAGGTCCCGGGTTAAGATCCCAGACGAGCCCTCTTTTTCCTTTTTGGTCGGAGTATTAAATGCGGCCATTTGTTTGTATTGTTCGCATTTCTATTAGGCAAAGTTTCTTTCTCAAGCATGCCTGTTTATTAGACAAATATAAAGTATTGTCTAGTCTGGTCGGATCGTTGGTCTGAACGCCCAGCCCTGTTGGCCGATGTTACTCCACACCCCATGATAATTATCATGAAACTGCGTGCCGGCTCGTTGGTCTAGGGGTATGATTCTCGCTTAGGGTGCGAGAGATTCCGTGTTCAAATCCCGGACGAGCCCTCTTTTTCCTTTTTGGTCGGAGTAATAAATGCGGCCATTTGTTTGTAATGTTCGCATTTCTATTAAGCAAAGTTCCTTTTTCAAGCATGCATTTTATTAGACAAATATAAAGTATTGTCTAGTCTGGCCGGATCGTTGGTCTGAACGCCCAGCTCTGTTGGCCGATGTTACTCCACACCCCATGATAATTATCATGAAACTGCGTGCCGGCTCGTTGGTCTAGGGGTATGATTCTCGCTTAAGGTGCGAGAGATTCCGTGTTCATTCCCCGGACGAGCCCTCTTTTTCCTTTTTGGTCGGAGTAATAAATGCAGCCATTTGTTTATATTGTTCGCATTTCTATTAAGCAAAGTTCCTTTCTCAAGCACGCCTGTTTATTAGACAACATTAAAGTATTGTCTAGTGTGGCCAGATCGTTGGTCTGACAACCCAGCCCTGTTGGCTGATGTTACTCCACACCCCATGATAATTATCATGAAACTGCTTGTCGGCTCGTTGGTCTAGGGGTATGATTCTCGCTTTGGGTGCGAGAGGTCCCGGGTTCAAATCCCGGACGAGTCCTCTTTTTCTTTTTTGGTCTTGAGTTATAAATGCGGCCATTTGTTTGTATTGTTCGACTTTCTATTAAGCAAAGTTCCTTTCTCAAGCACGCCTGTTTATTAGACAACTTTAAAGTATTGTCTAGTGTGGCCGGATCGTTGGTCTGACCACCCAGCCCTGTTGGCCGATGTCACTCCACACCCCATGATAATTATCATGCAACTGCGTGTCGGCTCGGTGGTCTATGGGTATGATTCTCGCTTCGGGTGCGATAGGTCCCGGGTTCAAATCCCGGACGAGCCCTCTTTTTTGTTGGAGTATTAAATGCGGGCATTTGTTTGTATTGTTCGCATTTCTATTAAGCAAAGTTTCTTTCTGAAGCACGCCTGTTTATTAGACAACTTTAAAGTGTTGCCTAGTGTGAACGGATCGTTGGTCTGACCACCCAGCCCTGTTGGCCGATGTCACTCCACACCCCATGATAATTATCATGCAACTGCGTGTCGGCTCGTTGGTCTAGGGGTATGATTCTCGCTTTGGGTGCGAGAGGTCCCGGGCTCAAATACCGGACGAGCCCTCTTTTTCCTTTTTGGTCGGAGTATTAAATGCGGCCATATGTTTGTATTATTCGCATTTCTATTAAGCAAAGTTCCTTTCTCAAGCACGCCTGTTTATTAGACAACTTTAAAGTGTTGCCTAGTGTAGCCGGATCGTTGGTCTGACCACCCAGCCCTGTTGGCCGATGTCACTCCACGTCCCATGATAATTATCATGAAACTGCGCGTCGGCTCGTTGGTCTATGGGTATCATTCTTGCTTAGGATGCGAGAGGTCCCGGGTTCAAATCCCGGACGAGCCCTCTTTTTCCTTTTTGGTCGGAGTATAAAATGCGGCCATTTGTTTGTATTCTTCGCATTTCTATTAAGCAAAGTTTCTTTCTCAAGCACGCCTGTTTATTAGACAACTTTCAAGTGTTGCCTAGTGTGAACGGATCGTTGGTCTGACCACCCAGCCCTGTTGGCCGATGTTACTCCACACCCCATGATAATTATCATGCAACTGCGTGTAGGCTCGTTGGTCTAGGGTATGATTCTCGCTTCGGGTGCGAGGGGTCCCGGGTTCAAATCCCGGACGAGCCCTCTTTTTGATCGGAGTAATAACTGCAGCCATTTGTTTGTATTGTTCGCATTTCTATTTGGTAAAGTTTCTTTCTCAAGCACGCCTGTTTATTAGACAACTTTCAACTGTTGCCTAGTGTGAACGGATCGTTGGTCTGACCACCCAGCCCTGTTGGCCGATGTCACGCCACACCCCATGATAATTATCATGCAACTGCGTGTAGGCTCGTTGGTCTAGGGGTATGATTCTCGCTTAGGGTGCGAGAGGTCCCGGGTTAAAATCCCGAAAGAGCCCTCTTTTTCTTTTTTGGTCGGAGTATTAAATGCGGCCATTTGTTTGTATTGTTCGCATTTCTATTAAGCAAAGTTCCTTTCTCAATCATGCCTGTTTATTAGACAAATTTAAAGTATTGTCTAGTGTGGCCGGATCGTTGGTCTGACCGCCCAGCCCTGTTGGCCGATGTTACTCCACACCCCATGATAATTATCATGAAACTGCGTGTCGGCTCGTTGGTCTAAAGGTATGATTCTCGCTTTGGGTGCGAGAGGTACCGGGGTCAAATCCCGGACGAGCCGTCTTTTTTCTTTTTGGTCGGAGTATTAAATGCGGCCATTTGTTTATATTGTTCGCATTTCTATGAAGCAAAGTTCCTTTCTCAAGCACGCCTGTTTATTAGACAACTTTAAAGTATTGTCTAGTGTGGCCAGATCGTTGGTCTGACCACCCGGCCCTGTTGGCCGATGTTACTCCACACCCCATGATAATTATCATGGGGTGTGGATTATTAAATGCGGCCATTTGTTTGTATTGTTCGCATTTTTATTAAGCAAAGTTCCTTTCTCAAGCACGCCTGTTTATTAGACAACTTTAAAGTATTGTATAGTGTGACCAGATCGTTGGTCTGACCACCCAGCCCTGTTGGCCGATGTTACTCCACACCCCATGATAATTATCATGAAACTGCGTGTCGGCTCGTTGGTCTAGGGGTATGATTCTCGCTTTGGGTGTGAGAGGTCCCGGGTTCAAATCCGAGACGAGCCCTCTTTTTCCTTTTTGTCGGAGTTATAAATGCGGCCATTTGTTTGTATTGTTCGCATTTCTATTAAGCACAGTTCCTTTCTCAAGCACGCCTGTTTATTAGACAACCTTAAAGTATTGTCTAGTGTGAGCAGATCGTTGGTCTGACCACCCAGCCCTGTTGGCCGATGTCACTCCACACCCCATGATAATTATCATGCAACTGCGTGTCGGCTCGTTGGTCTAGGGGTATGATTCTCGCTTTGGCCCCGTGTTCAATTCCCGGACGAGCCCTCGTTTTCCTTTTCGGTCGCAGTATTAAATGTGGCCATTTCTTTGTATTGTTCGCATTTCTATTAAGCAAAGGTCCTTTCTCACATAATCATATAGTGGTTTTGGGACGTTAAACCCCACATATCAATCAATCAATCAATCAATCAAAGTTCCTTTCTCAAGCACGCCTGTTTATTAGACAACTTTAAAGTGTTGCCTAGTGTAGCCGGATCGTTGGTCTGACCACCCAGCCCTGTTTGCTGATGTCACTCCACACCCCATGATAATTATCATGCAACTGCGTGTCGGCTCGTTGGTCTAGGGGTGTGATTCTCGCTTTGGGTGCGAGAGGTCCCGGGTTCAAATCCCGGACGAGCCCTTGTTTTCCTTTTTTGTCGGAGTAATAAATGTGGCCATATGTTTGTATTATTCGCATTTTTATTAAGCAAAGTTCCTTTCTCAAGCACGCCTGTTTATTAGACAACTTCAAAGTATTGTCTAGTGTGGCCGGATCGTTGGCCTGACCACCCAGCCCTGTTGGCCGATGTCACTCCACACCCCAATATAATTATCATGAAACTGCGCGTCGTCTCGTTGGTCTAGGGATACGATTCTCGCTTTGGGTGCGAGAGGTCCCGGGTTCAAATCCCGGACGAGCCCTCTCTTTCCTTTTTGGTCGGAGTAATAAATGCGGCCATATGTTTGTATTATTGGCATTTCTATTAAGCAAAGTTCCTTTCTCAAGCATGCCTGTTTATTAGACAACTTTAAAGTGTTGCCTAGTGTGGCCGGATCGTTCGTCTGACCACCCAGCCCTGTTGGCCGATGTCACTCCACACCCCATGATAATTATCATGAAACTGCGTGTCGGCTCGTTGGTCTAGGGGTATGATTCTCACTTAGGGTGCGAGAGGTCCCGGGTTCAAATCCCGGACGAGCCCTCTTTTTCCTTTTTGGTCGGAGTATTCAATGCGGCCATTTGTTTGTATTGTTCGCATTTCTATTAAGCCAAGTTCCTTTCTCAAGCACGCCTGTTTATTAGACAACTTCAAAGTGTTGCCCAGTGTAGCCGGATCGTTGGTCTGACCACCCAGCCCTGTTGGCCGATGTCACTCCACACCCCATGATAATTATCATGCAACTGCGTGTCGGCTCGTTGGTCTAGGGGTGTGATTCTCGCTTTGGGTGCGAGAGGTCCCGGGTTCAAATCCCGGACGAGCCCTCGTTTTTCTTTTTGGTCGGAGTATTAAATGTGGCCATATGTTTGTATTATTCGCATTTTTATTAAGCAAAGTTCCTTTCTCAAGCATGCCTCTTTATTAGACAACTTTAAAGTGTTGCCTAGTGTAGCCGGATCGTTGGTCTGACCACCCAGCCCTGTTGGCCGATGTCACTCCACACCCCATGATAATTATCATGCAAGTGCGTGTCGGCTCGTTGGTCCAGGGGTATGATTCTCGCTGTGGGTGCGAGAGGTCCCGGGTTCAAATCCCGGACGAGCCCTCGTTTTCCTTTTCGGTCGGAGTATTAAATGTGGCCATTTGTTTGTATTGTTCGCATTTCTATTAGGCAAAGTTTCTTTCTCAAGCACGCCTGTTTATTAGACAACTTTAAAGTGTTGCCTAGTGTAGCCGGATCGTTGATATGACCACCCAGCCCTGTTGGCCGATGTCACTCCACACCCCATGATAATTATCATGCAACTGCGTGTCGGCTCGTTGGTCTAGGGGTGTGATTCTCGCTTTGGGTGCGAGAGGTCCCGGGTTCAAATCCCGGACGAGCCCTCTTTTTCCTTTTTGGTCGGAGTAATAAATGCGGCCATTTGTTTGTATTGTTCGCATTTCTATTAGGCCAAGTTCCTTTCTCAAGCACGGCTGTTTATTAGACAACTACAAAGTATTGTCTAGTGTGGCCGGATCGTTGGTCTGACCACCCAGCCCTGTTGGCCGATGTCACTCCACACCCCATGATAATTATCATGCAACTGCGTGTCGGCTCGTTGGTCTAGGGGTATGATTCTCGCTTTGGGTGCGAGAGGTCCCGGGTTCAAATCCCGGACGAGCCCTCGTTTTCCTTTTTGATCGGAATATTAAATGTGGTCATTTGTTTGTATTGTTCGCATTTCTATTAAGCCAAGTTCCTTTCTCAAGCACGCCTGTTTATTAGACAACTTCAAAGTGTTGCCCAGTGTAGCCGGATCGTTGGTCTGACCACCCAGCCCTGTTGGCCGATGTCACTCCACACCCCATGATAATTATCATGCAACTGCGTGTCGGCTCGTTGGTCTAGGGGTGTGATTCTCGCTTTGGGTGCGAGAGGTCCCGGGTTCAAATCCCGGACGAGCCCTCGTTTTTCTTTTTGGTCGGAGTATTAAATGTGGCCATATGTTTGTATTATTCGCATTTTTATTAAGCAAAGTTCCTTTCTCAAGCATGCCTCTTTATTAGACAACTTTAAAGTGTTGCCTAGTGTAGCCGGATCGTTGGTCTGACCACCCAGCCCTGTTGGCCGATGTCACTCCACACCCCATGATAATTATCATGCAAGTGCGTGTCGGCTCGTTGGTCCAGGGGTATGATTCTCGCTGTGGGTGCGAGAGGTCGCGGGTTCAAATCCCGGACGAGCCCTCGTTTTCCTTTTCGGTCGGAGTATTAAATGTGGCCATTTGTTTGTATTGTTCGCATTTCTATTAGGCAAAGTTTCTTTCTCAAGCACGCCTGTTTATTAGACAACTTTAAAGTGTTGCCTAGTGTAGCCGGATCGTTGATATGACCACCCAGCCCTGTTGGCCGATGTCACTCCACACCCCATGATAATTATCATGCAACTGCGTGTCGGCTCGTTGGTCTAGGGGTGTGATTCTCGCTTTGGGTGCGAGAGGTCCCGGGTTCAAATCCCGGACGAGCCCTCTTTTTCCTTTTTGGTCGGAGTAATAAATGCGGCCATTTGTTTGTATTGTTCGCATTTCTATTAGGCCAAGTTCCTTTCTCAAGCACGGCTGTTTATTAGACAACTACAAAGTATTGTCTAGTGTGGCCGGATCGTTGGTCTGACCACCCAGCCCTGTTGGCCGATGTCACTCCACACCCCATGATAATTATCATGCAACTGCGTGTCGGCTCGTTGGTCTAGGGGTATGATTCTCGCTTTGGGTGCGAGAGGTCCCGGGTTCAAATCCCGGACGAGCCCTCGTTTTCCTTTTTGATCGGAATATTAAATGTGGTCATTTGTTTGTATTGTTCGCATTTCTATTAAGCAAAGTTCCTTTCTCAAGCACACCTGTTTATTAGACAACTTTAAAGTGTTGCCTAGTGTAGCCGGATCGTTGGTCTGACCACCCAGCCCTGTTGGCCGATGTCACTCCACACCCCTTGATAATTATCATACAACTGCGTGTCGGTTCGTTGGTCTAGGGGTGTGATTCTCGCTTTGGGTGCGAGAGGTCCTGGGTTCAAATCCCGGATGAGCCCTTGTTTTCCTTTTTGGTCGGAGTATTAAATGTGGCCATATGTTTGTATTATTCGCATTTTTATTAAGCAAAGTTCCTTTCTCAAGCATGCCTGTTTATTAGACAACTTTAAAGTGTTGCCTAGTGTAGCCGGATCGTTGGTCTGACCACCCAGCCCTGTTGGCCGATGTCACTCCACACCCCATGATAATTATCATGCAACTGCGTGTCGGCTCGTTGGTCTAGGGGTATGATTCTCGCTTAGGGTGCGAGAGGTCCCGGGTTAAGATCCCAGACGAGCCCTCTTTTTCCTTTTTGGTCGGAGTATTAAATGCGGCCATTTGTTTGTATTGTTCGCATTTCTATTAGGCAAAGTTTCTTTCTCAAGCATGCCTGTTTATTAGACAAATATAAAGTATTGTCTAGTCTGGTCGGATCGTTGGTCTGAACGCCCAGCCCTGTTGGCCGATGTTACTCCACACCCCATGATAATTATCATGAAACTGCGTGCCGGCTCGTTGGTCTAGGGGTATGATTCTCGCTTAGGGTGCGAGAGATTCCGTGTTCAAATCCCGGACGAGCCCTCTTTTTCCTTTTTGGTCGGAGTAATAAATGCGGCCATTTGTTTGTAATGTTCGCATTTCTATTAAGCAAAGTTCCTTTTTCAAGCATGCATTTTATTAGACAAATATAAAGTATTGTCTAGTCTGGCCGGATCGTTGGTCTGAACGCCCAGCTCTGTTGGCCGATGTTACTCCACACCCCATGATAATTATCATGAAACTGCGTGCCGGCTCGTTGGTCTAGGGGTATGATTCTCGCTTAAGGTGCGAGAGATTCCGTGTTCATTCCCCGGACGAGCCCTCTTTTTCCTTTTTGGTCGGAGTAATAAATGCAGCCATTTGTTTATATTGTTCGCATTTCTATTAAGCAAAGTTCCTTTCTCAAGCACGCCTGTTTATTAGACAACATTAAAGTATTGTCTAGTGTGGCCAGATCGTTGGTCTGACAACCCAGCCCTGTTGGCTGATGTTACTCCACACCCCATGATAATTATCATGAAACTGCTTGTCGGCTCGTTGGTCTAGGGGTATGATTCTCGCTTTGGGTGCGAGAGGTCCCGGGTTCAAATCCCGGACGAGTCCTCTTTTTCCTTTTTGGTCTTGAGTTATAAATGCGGCCATTTGTTTGTATTGTTCGACTTTCTATTAAGCAAAGTTCCTTTCTCAAGCACGCCTGTTTATTAGACAACTTTAAAGTATTGTCTAGTGTGGCCGGATCGTTGGTCTGACCACCCAGCCCTGTTGGCCGATGTCACTCCACACCCCATGATAATTATCATGCAAGTGCGTGTCGGCTCGGTGGTCTATGGGTATGATTCTCGCTTCGGGTGCGATAGGTCCCGGGTTCAAATCCCGGACGAGCCCTCTTTTTTGTTGGAGTATTAAATGCGGCCATTTGTTTGTATTGTTCGCATTTCTATTAAGCAAAGTTTCTTTCTGAAGCACGCCTGTTTATTAGACAACTTTAAAGTGTTGCCTAGTGTGAACGGATCGTTGGTCTGACCACCCAGCCCTGTTGGCCGATGTCACTCCACACCCCATGATAATTATCATGCAACTGCGTGTCGGCTCGTTGGTCTAGGGGTACGATTCTCGCTTTGGGTGCGAGAGGTCCCGGGCTCAAATACCGGACGAGCCCTCTTTTTCCTTTTTGGTCGGAGTATTAAATGCGGCCATATGTTTGTATTATTCGCATTTCTATTAAGCAAAGTTCCTTTCTCAAGCACGCCTGTTTATTAGACAACTTTAAAGTGTTGCCTAGTGTAGCCGGATCGTTGGTCTGACCACCCAGCCCTGTTGGCCGATGTCACTCCACGTCCCATGATAATTATCATGAAACTGCGCGTCGGCTCGTTGGTCTATGGGTATGATTCTTGCTTAGGATGCGAGAGGTCCCGGGTTCAAATCCCGGACGAGCCCTCTTTTTCCTTTTTGGTCGGAGTATAAAATGCGGCCATTTGTTTGTATTCTTCGCATTTCTATTAAGCAAAGTTTCTTTCTCAAGCACGCCTGTTTATTAGACAACTTTCAAGTGTTGCCTAGTGTGAACGGATCGTTGGTCTGACCACTCAGCCCTGTTGGCCGATGTTACTCCACACCCCATGATAATTATCATGCAACTGCGTGTAGGCTCGTTGGTCTAGGGTATGATTCTCGCTTCGGGTGCGAGGGGTCCCGGGTTCAAATCCCGGACGAGCCCTCTTTTTGATCGGAGTAATAACTGCAGCCATTTGTTTGTATTGTTCGCATTTCTATTAGGTAAAGTTTCTTTCTCAAGCACGCCTGTTTATTAGACAACTTTCAACTGTTGCCTAGTGTGAACGGATCGTTGGTCTGACCACCCAGCCCTGTTGGCCGATGTCACGCCACACCCCAAGATAATTATCATGCAACTGCGTGTAGGCTCGTTGGTCTAGGGGTATGATTCTCGCTTAGGGTGCGAGAGGTCCCGGGTTAAAATCCCGAAAGAGCCCTCTTTTTCTTTTTTGGTCGGAGTATTAAATGCGGCCATTTGTTTGTATTGTTCGCATTTCTATTAAGCAAAGTTCCTTTCTCAATCATGCCTGTTTATTAGACAAATTTAAAGTATTGTCTAGTGTGGCCGGATCGTTGGTCTGACCGCCCAGCCCTGTTGGCCGATGTTACTCCACACCCCATGATAATTATCATGAAACTGCGTGTCGGCTCGTTGGTCTAAAGGTATGATTCTCGCTTTGGGTGCGAGAGGTACCGGGGTCAAATCCCGGACGAGCCGTCTTTTTTCTTTTTGGTCGGAGTATTAAATGCGGCCATTTGTTTATATTGTTCACATTTCTATGAAGCAAAGTTCCTTTCTCAAGCACGCCTGTTTATTAGACAACTTTAAAGTATTGTCTAGTGTGGCCAGATCGTTGGTCTGACCACCCGGCCCTGTTGGCCGATGTTACTCCACACCCCATGATAATTATCATGGGGTGTGGATTATTAAATGCGGCCATTTGTTTGTATTGTTCGCATTTTTATTAAGCAAAGTTCCTTTCTCAAGCACGCCTGTTTATTAGACAACTTTAAAGTATTGTCTAGTGTGACCAGATCGTTGGTCTGACCACCCAGCCCTGTTGGCCGATGTTACTCCACACCCCATGATAATTATCATGAAACTGCGTGTCGGCTCGTTGGTCTAGGGGTATGATTCTCGCTTTGGGTGTGAGAGGTCCCGGGTTCAAATCCGAGACGAGCCCTCTTTTTCCTTTTTGTCGGAGTTATAAATGCGGCCATTTGTTTGTATTGTTCGACTTTCTGTGAAGCAAAGTTCCTTTCTCAAGCACGCGTGTTTATTAGACAACTTTAAAGTATTGTCTAGTGTGGCCGGATCGTTGGTCTGACCACCCAGCCCTGTTGGCCGATGTCACTCCACACCCCATGATAATTATTATGAAACTGCGTGTCGGCTCGTTGGTCTAGGGGTATGATTCTCGCTTCGGGTGCGAGAGGTCCGGGGTTCAAATCCCGGACGAGCCCTCTTTTTGGTCGGAGTATTAAATGCGGCCAATTGTTTGTATTGTTCGCATTTCTATTAAGCACAGTTCCTTTCTCAAGCACGCCTGTTTATTAGACAACCTTAAAGTATTGTCTAGTGTGAGCAGATCGTTGGTCTGACCACCCAGCCCTGTTGGCCGATGTCACTCCACACCCCATGATAATTATCATGCAACTGCGTGCCGGCTCGTTGGTCTAGGGGTATGATTCTCGCTTTGGCCCCGTGTTCAATTCCCGGACGAGCCCTCGTTTTCCTTTTCGGTCGCAGTATTAAATGTGGCCATTTCTTTGTATTGTTCGCATTTCTATTAAGCAAAGGTCCTTTCTCACATAATCATATAGTGGTTTTGGGACGTTAAACCCCACATATCAATCAATCAATCAATCAATCAAAGTTCCTTTCTCAAGCACGCCTGTTTATTAGACAACTTTAAAGTGTTGCCTAGTGTAGCCGGATCGTTGGTCTGACCACCCAGCCCTGTTTGCTGATGTCACTCCACACCCCATGATAATTATCATGCAACTGCGTGTCGGCTCGTTGGTCTAGGGGTGTGATTCTCGCTTTGGGTGCGAGAGGTCCCGGGTTCAAATCCCGGACGAGCCCTTGTTTTCCTTTTTTGTCGGAGTAATAAATGTGGCCATATGTTTGTATTATTCGCATTTTTATTAAGCAAAGTTCCTTTCTCAAGCACGCCTGTTTATTAGACAACTTCAAAGTATTGTCTAGTGTGGCCGGATCGTTGGCCTGACCACCCAGCCCTGTTGGCCGATGTCACTCCACACCCCAATATAATTATCATGAAACTGCGCGTCGTCTCGTTGGTCTAGGGATACGATTCTCGCTTTGGGTGCGAGAGGTCCCGGGTTCAAATCCCGGACGAGCCCTCTCTTTCCTTTTTGGTCGGAGTAATAAATGCGGCCATATGTTTGTATTATTGGCATTTCTATTAAGCAAAGTTCCTTTCTCAAGCATGCCTGTTTATTAGACAACTTTAAAGTGTTGCCTAGTGTGGCCGGATCGTTCGTCTGACCACCCAGCCCTGTTGGCCGATGTCACTCCACACCCCATGATAATTATCATGAAACTGCGTGTCGGCTCGTTGGTCTAGGGGTATGATTCTCACTTAGGGTGCGAGAGGTCCCGGGTTCAAATCCCGGACGAGCCCTCTTTTTCCTTTTTGGTCGGAGTATTCAATGCGGCCATTTGTTTGTATTGTTCGCATTTCTATTAAGCCAAGTTCCTTTCTCAAGCACGCCTGTTTATTAGACAACTTCAAAGTGTTGCCCAGTGTAGCCGGATCGTTGGTCTGACCACCCAGCCCTGTTGGCCGATGTCACTCCACACCCCATGATAATTATCATGCAACTGCGTGTCGGCTCGTTGGTCTAGGGGTGTGATTCTCGCTTTGGGTGCGAGAGGTCCCGGGTTCAAATCCCGGACGAGCCCTCGTTTTTCTTTTTGGTCGGAGTATTAAATGTGGCCATATGTTTGTATTATTCGCATTTTTATTAAGCAAAGTTCCTTTCTCAAGCATGCCTCTTTATTAGACAACTTTAAAGTGTTGCCTAGTGTAGCCGGATCGTTGGTCTGACCACCCAGCCCTGTTGGCCGATGTCACTCCACACCCCATGATAATTATCATGCAAGTGCGTGTCGGCTCGTTGGTCCAGGGGTATGATTCTCGCTGTGGGTGCGAGAGGTCCCGGGTTCAAATCCCGGACGAGCCCTCGTTTTCCTTTTCGGTCGGAGTATTAAATGTGGCCATTTGTTTGTATTGTTCGCATTTCTATTAGGCAAAGTTTCTTTCTCAAGCACGCCTGTTTATTAGACAACTTTAAAGTGTTGCCTAGTGTAGCCGGATCGTTGATATGACCACCCAGCCCTGTTGGCCGATGTCACTCCACACCCCATGATAATTATCATGCAACTGCGTGTCGGCTCGTTGGTCTAGGGGTGTGATTCTCGCTTTGGGTGCGAGAGGTCCCGGGTTCAAATCCCGGACGAGCCCTCGTTTTCCTTTTCGGTCGGAGTATTAAATGTGGCCATTTGTTTGTATTGTTCGCATTTCTATTAGGCAAAGTTTCTTTCTCGAGCACGCCTGTTTATTAGTCAACTTTAAAGTATTGTCTAGTGTGGCCGGATTGTTCGTCTGACCATCCAGCCCTGTTGGCCGATGTCACTCCACACCCCATGATAATTATCATGCAACTGCGTGTCGGCTCGTTGGTCTAGGGGTATGATTCTCGCTTTGGGTGCGAGAGGTCCCGGGTTCAAATCCCGGACGAGCCCTCGTTTTACTTTTTGATCGGAATATTAAATGTGGTCATTTGTTTGTATTGTTCGCATTTCAATTAAGCAAAGTTCCTTTCTCAAGCACACCTGTTTATTAGACAACTTTAAAGTGTTGCCTAGTGTAGCCATATCGTTGGTCCGACCACCCAGCCCTGTTGGCCGATGTCACTCCACACCCAATGATAATTATCATGCAACTGCGTGGCGGCTCGTTGGTCTAGGGGTATGATTCTCGCTTTGGGTGCGAGAGGTCCCGGGTTCAAATCCCGGATGAGCCCTCGTTTTCCTTTTTGGTCGGAGTATTAAATGTGGCCATATGTTTGTATTATTCGCATTTTTATTAAGCAAAGTTCCTTTCTCAAGCATGCCTGTTTATTAGACAACTTTAAAGTGTTGCCTAGTGTAGCCGGATCGTTGGTCTGACCACCCAGCCCTGTTGGTCGATGTCACTCCACACCCCATGATAATTATCATGCAACTGCGTGTCGGCTCGTTGGTCTAGGGGTATGATTCTCGCTTTGGGTGCGAGAGGTCCCGGGTTCAAATCCCGGACGAGCCCTCGTTTTCCTTTTCGGTCGGAGTATTAAATGTGGCCATATGTTTGTATTATTTGCATTTTTATTAAGCAAACTTTCTTTCTCAAGCACGCCTGTTTATTAGACAACTTTAAAGTATTGTCTAGTGTGGCCGGATCGTTGGTCTGACCACCCAACCCTGTTGGCCGATGTCACTCCACACCCCATGATAATTATCATGAAACTGCGTGTCGGCTCGTTGGTCTAGGGGTATGATTCTCGCTTCGGGTGCGAGAGGTCCCGGTTTCAAATCCCGGACGAGCGCTCTTTTTGGTCGGAGTAATAAATGCGGCCATTTGTTTGTATTGTTCGCATTTCTATTAGGTAAAGTTTCTTTCTCAACCACGCCTGTTTATTAGACAACTTTCAAGTGTTGCCTAGTGTGAACGGATCGTTGATCTGACCACCCAGCCCTGTTGGCCGATGTCACTCCACACCCCATGATAATTATCATGCAACTGCATGTAGGCTCGTTGGTCTAGGGGTATGATTCTCGCTTAGGGTGCGAGAGGTCCCGGGTTCAAATCCCGGACGAGCCCTCTTTTTCCTTTTTGGTCGGAGTATAAAATGCGGCCATTTGTTTGTATTCTTCGCATTTCTATTAAGCAAAGTTTCTTTCTCAAGCACGCCTGTTTATTAGACAACTTTCAAGTGTTGCCTAGTGTGAACGGATCGTTGGTCTGACCACCCAGCCCTGTTGGCCGATGTTACTCCACACCCCATGATAATTATCATGCAACTGCGTGTAGGCTCGTTGGTCTAGGGTATGATTCTCGCTTCGGGTGCGAGGGGTCCCGGGTTCAAATCCCGGACGAGCCCTCTTTTTGATCGGAGTAATAACTGCAGCCATTTGTTTGTATTGTTCGCATTTCTATTAGGTAAAGTTTCTTTCTCAAGCACGCCTGTTTATTAGACAACTTTAAAGTATTGTCTAGTGTGGCCGGATCGTTGGTCTGACCACCCAGCCCTGTTGGCCGATGTCACTCCACACCCCATGGTAATTATCATGCAACTGCGTGTCGGCTCGGTGGTCTATGGGTATGATTCTCGCTTCGGGTGCGATAGGTCCCGGGTTCAAATCCCGGACGAGCCCTCTTTTTTGTTGGAATATTAAATGCGGCCATTTGTTTGTATTGTTCGCATTTCTATTAAGCAAAGTTTCTTTCTGAAGCACGCCTGTTTATTAGACAACTTTAAAGTGTTGCCTAGTGTGAACGGATCGTTGGTCTGACCACCCAGCCCTGTTGGCCGATGTCACTGCACACCCCATGATAATTATCATGCAACTGCGTGTCGGCTCGTTGGTCTAGGGGTATGATTCTCGCTTTGGGTGCGAGAGGTCCCGGGCTCAAATACCGGACGAGCCCTCTTTTTCCTTTTTGGTCGGAGTATTAAATGCGGCCATATGTTTGTATTATTCGCATTTCTATTAAGCAAAGTTCCTTTCTCAAGCACGCCTGTTTATTAGACAACTTTAAAGTGTTGCCTAGTGTAGCCGGATCGTTGGTCTGACCACCCAGCCCTGTTGGCCGATGTCACTCCACGTCCCATGATAATTATCATGCAACTGCGTGTCGGCTCGTTGGTCTAGGGGTATGATTCTCGCTTTGGGTGCGAGAGGTCCCGGGCTCAAATACCGGATGAGCCCTCTTTTTCCTTTTTGGTCGGAGTATTAAATGCGGCCATATGTTTGTATTATTCGCATTTCTATTAAGCAAAGTTCCTTTCTCAAGCACGCCTGTTTATTAGACAACTTTAAAGTGTTGCCTAGTGTAGCCGGATCGTTGGTCTGACCACCCAGCCCTGTTGGCCGATGTCACTCCACGTCCAATGATAATTATCATGAAACTGCGCGTCGGCTCGTTGGTCTATGGGTATGATTCTTGCTTAGGATGCGAGAGGTCCCGGGTTCAAATCCCGGACGAGCCCTCTTTTTCCTTTTTGGTCGGAGTATAAAATGCGGCCATTTGTTTGTATTCTTCGCATTTCTATTAAGCAAAGTTTCTTTCTCAAGCACGCCTGTTTATTAGACAACTTTCAAGTGTTGCCTAGTGTGAACGGATCGTTGGTCTGACCACCCAGCCCTGTTGGCCGATGTTACTCCACACCCCATGATAATTATCATGCAACTGCGTGTAGGCTCGTTGGTCTAGGGTATGATTCTCGCTTCGGGTGCGAGGGGTCCCGGGTTCAAATCCCGGACGAGCCCTCTTTTTGATCGGAGTAATAACTGCAGCCATTTGTTTGTATTGTTCGCATTTCTA
This sequence comes from Rhipicephalus microplus, assembly GCF_043290135.1. NCBI lineage: Eukaryota > Metazoa > Arthropoda > Arachnida > Ixodida > Ixodidae > Rhipicephalus > Rhipicephalus microplus. The sequence continues at coordinate 278,845,839 of NC_134710.1, forward strand.
TTAGGTAAAGTTTCTTTCTCAAGCACGCCTGTTTATTAGACAACTTTAAAGTATTGTCTAGTGTGGCCGGATCGTTGGTCTGACCACCCAGCCCTGTTGGCCGATGTCACTCCACACCCCATGGTAATTATCATGCAACTGCGTGTCGGCTCGGTGGTCTAGGGGTATGATTCTCGCTTTGGGTGCGAGAGGTCCCGGGCTCAAATACCGGACGAGCCCTCTTTTTCCTTTTTGGTCGGAGTATTAAATGCGGCCATATGTTTGTATTATTCGCATTTCTATTAAGCAAAGTTCCTTTCTCAAGCACGCCTGTTTATTAGACAACTTTAAAGTGTTGCCTAGTGTAGCCGGATCGTTGGTCTGACCACCCAGCCCTGTTGGCCGATGTCACTCCACGTCCCATGATGATTATCATGAAACTGCGCGTCGGCTCGTTGGTCTATGGGTATGATTCTTGCTTAGGATGCGAGAGGTCCCGGGTTCAAATCCCGGACGAGCCCTCTTTTTCCTTTTTGGTCGGAGTATAAAATGCGGCCATTTGTTTGTATTCTTCGCATTTCTATTAAGCAAAGTTTCTTTCTCAAGCACGCCTGTTTATTAGACAACTTTCAAGTGTTGCCTAGTGTGAACGGATCGTTGGTCTGACCACCCAGCCCTGTTGGCCGATGTTACTCCACACCCCATGATAATTATCATGCAACTGCGTGTAGGCTCGTTGGTCTAGGGTATGATTCCCGCTTCGGGTGCGAGGGGTCGCGGGTTCAAATCCCGGACGAGCCCTCTTTTTGATCGGAGTAATAACTGCAGCCATTTGTTTGTATTGTTCGCATTTCTATTAGGTAAAGTTTCTTTCTCAAGCACGCCTGTTTATTAGACAACTTTAAAGTATTGTCTAGTGTGGCCGGATCGTTGGTCTGACCACCCAACCCTGTTGGCCGATGTCACTCCACACCCCATGATAATTATCATGAAACTGCGTGTCGGCTCGTTGGTCTAGGGGTATGATTCTCGCTTCGGGTGCGAGAGGTCCCGGTTTCAAATCCCGGACGAGCGCTCTTTTTGGTCGGAGTAATAAATGCGGCCATTTGTTTGTATTGTTCGCATTTCTATTAGGTAAAGTTTCTTTCTCAACCACGCCTGTTTATTAGACAACTTTCAAGTGTTGCCTAGTGTGAACGGATCGTTGATCTGACCACCCAGCCCTGTTGGCCGATGTCACTCCACACCCCATTATAATTATCATGCAACTGCGTGTAGGCTCGTTGGTCTAGGGGTATGATTCTCGCTTAGGGTGCGAGAGGTCCCAGGTTAAGATCCCAGACGAGCCCTCTTTTTCCTTTTTGGTCGGAGTATTAAATGCGGCCATTTGTTTGTATTGTTCACATTTCTATTAAGCAAAGTTCCTTTTTCAAGCCTGTTTATTAGACAAATATAAAGTATTGCCTAGTGTGAACGGATCGTTGGTCTGACCACCCAGCCCTGTTGGCCGATGTCACTCCACACCCCATGATAATTATCATGCAACTGCATGTAGGCTCGTTGGTCTAGGGGTATGATTCTCGCTTAGGGCGCGAGAGGTCCCGGGTTAAAATGCCGGACGAGCCCTCTTTTTCCTTTTTAGTCGGAGTATTAAATGCGGCCATTTGTTTGTATTGTTCGCATTTCTATTAAGCAAAGTTCCTTTCTCAAGCACGCCTGTTTATTAGACAACTTTAAAGTGTTGCCTAGTGTAGCCGGATCGTTGGTCTGACCACCCAGCCCTGTTGGCCGATGTCACTCCACACCCCTTGATAATTATCATACAACTGCGTGTCGGCTCGTTGGTCTAGGGGTGTGATTCTCGCTTTGGGTGCGAGAGGTCCCGGGTTCAAATCCCGGATGAGCCCTTGTTTTCCTTTTTGGTCGGAGTATTAAATGTGGCCATATGTTTGTATTATTCGCATTTTTATTAAGCAAAGTTCCTTTCTCAAGCATGCCTGTTTATTAGACAACTTTAAAGTGTTGCCTAGTGTAGCCGGATCGTTGGTCTGACCACCCAGCCCTGTTGGCCGATGTCACTCCACACCCCATGATAATTATCATGCAACTGCGTGTCGGCTCGTTGGTCTAGGGGTATGATTCTCGCTTAGGGTGCGAGAGGTCCCGGGTTAAGATCCCAGACGAGCCCTCTTTTTCCTTTTTGGTCGGAGTATTAAATGCGGCCATTTGTTTGTATTGTTCGCATTTCTATTAGGCAAAGTTTATTTCTCAAGCATGCCTGTTTATTAGACAAATATAAAGTATTGTCTAGTCTGGTCGGATCGTTGGTCTGAACGCCCAGCCCTGTTGGCCGATGTTACTCCACACCCCATGATAATTATCATGAAACTGCGTGCCGGCTCGTTGGTCTAGGGGTATGATTCTCGCTTAGGGTGCGAGAGATTCCGTGTTCAAATCCCGGACGAGCCCTCTTTTTCCTTTTTGGTCGGAGTAATAAATGCGGCCATTTGTTTGTAATGTTCGCATTTCTATTAAGCAAAGTTCCTTTTTCAAGCATGCATTTTATTAGACAAATATAAAGTATTGTCTAGTCTGGCCGGATCGTTGGTCTGAACGCCCAGCTCTGTTGGCCTATGTTACTCCACACCCCATGATAATTATCATGAAACTGCGTGCCGGCTCGTTGGTCTAGGGGTATGATTCTCGCTTAAGGTGCGAGAGATTCCGTGTTCATTCCCCGGACGAGCCCTCTTTTTCCTTTTTGGTCGGAGTAATAAATGCAGCCATTTGTTTATATTGTTCGCATTTCTATTAAGCAAAGTTCCTTTCTCAAGCACGCCTGTTTATTAGACAACATTAAAGTATTGTCTAGTGTGGCCAGATCGTTGGTCTGACAACCCAGCCCTGTTGGCTGATGTTACTCCACACCCCATGATAATTATCATGAAACTGCCTGTCGGCTCGTTGGTCTAGGGGTATGATTCTCGCTTTGGGTGCGAGAGGTCCCGGGTTCAAATCCCGGACGAGTCCTCTTTTTCCTTTTTGGTCTTGAGTTATAAATGCGGCCATTTGTTTGTATTGTTCGACTTTCTATTAAGCAAAGTTCCTTTCTCAAGCACGCCTGTTTATTAGACAACTTTAAAGTATTGTCTAGTGTGGCCGGATCGTTGGTCTGACCACCCAGCCCTGTTGGCCGATGTCACTCCACACCCCATGATAATTATCATGCAACTGCGTGTCGGCTCGGTGGTCTATGGGTATGATTCTCGCTTCGGGTGCGATAGGTCCCGGGTTCAAATCCCGGACGAGCCCTCTTTTTTGTTGGAGTATTAAATGCGGCCATTTGTTTGTATTGTTCGCATTTCTATTAAGCAAAGTTTCTTTCTGAAGCACGCCTGTTTATTAGACAACTTTAAAGTGTTGCCTAGTGTGAACGGATCGTTGGTCTGACCACCCAGCCCTGTTGGCCGATGTCACTCCACACCCCATGATAATTATCATGCAACTGCGTGTCGGCTCGTTGGTCTAGGGGTATGATTCTCGCTTTGGGTGCGAGAGGTCCCGGGCTCAAATACCGGACGAGCCCTCTTTTTCCTTTTTGGTCGGAGTATTAAATGCGGCCATATGTTTGTATTATTCGCATTTCTATTAAGCAAAGTTCCTTTCTCAAGCACGCCTGTTTATTAGACAACTTCAAAGTATTGTCTAGTGTGGCCGGATCGTTGGCCTGACCACCCAGCCCTGTTGGCCGATGTCACTCCACACCCCAATATAATTATCATGAAACTGCGCGTCGTCTCGTTGGTCTAGGGATACGATTCTCGCTTTGGGTGCGAGAGGTCCCGGGTTCAAATCCCGGACGAGCCCTCTCTTTCCTTTTTGGTCGGAGTAATAAATGCGGCCATATGTTTGTATTATTGGCATTTCTATTAAGCAAAGTTCCTTTCTCAAGCATGCCTGTTTATTAGACAACTTTAAAGTGTTGCCTAGTGTGGCCGGATCGTTCGTCTGACCACCCAGCCCTGTTGGCCGATGTCACTCCACACCCCATGATAATTATCATGAAACTGCGTGTCGGCTCGTTGGTCTAGGGGTATGATTCTCACTTAGGGTGCGAGAGGTCCCGGGTTCAAATCCCGGACGAGCCCTCTTTTTCCTTTTTGGTCGGAGTATTCAATGCGGCCATTTGTTTGTATTGTTCGCATTTCTATTAAGCCAAGTTCCTTTCTCAAGCACGCCTGTTTATTAGACAACTTCAAAGTGTTGCCCAGTGTAGCCGGATCGTTGGTCTGACCACCCAGCCCTGTTGGCCGATGTCACTCCACACCCCATGATAATTATCATGCAACTGCGTGTCGGCTCGTTGGTCTAGGGGTGTGATTCTCGCTTTGGGTGCGAGAGGTCCCGGGTTCAAATCCCGGACGAGCCCTCGTTTTTCTTTTTGGTCGGAGTATTAAATGTGGCCATATGTTTGTATTATTCGCATTTTTATTAAGCAAAGTTCCTTTCTCAAGCATGCCTCTTTATTAGACAACTTTAAAGTGTTGCCTAGTGTAGCCGGATTGTTGGTCTGACCACCCAGCCCTGTTGGCCGATGTCACTCCACACCCCATGATAATTATCATGCAACTGCGTGTCGGCTCGTTGGTCTAGGGGTATGATTCTCGCTTAGGGTGCGAGAGGTCCCGGGTTAAGATCCCAGACGAGCCCTCTTTTTCCTGTTTGGTCGGAGTATTAAATGCGGCCATTTGTTTGTATTGTTCGCATTTCTATTAGGCAAAGTTTCTTTCTCAAGCATGCCTGTTTATTAGACAAATATAAAGTATTGTCTAGTCTGGTCGGATCGTTGGTCTGAACGCCCAGCCCTGTTGGCCGATGTTACTCCACACCCCATGATAATTATCATGAAACTGCGTGCCGGCTCGTTGGTCTAGGGGTATGATTCTCGCTTAGGGTGCGAGAGATTCCGTTTTCAAATCCCGGACGAGCCCTCTTTTTCCTTTTTGGTCGGAGTAATAAATGCGGCCATTTGTTTGTAATGTTCGCATTTCTATTAAGCAAAGTTCCTTTTTCAAGCATGCATTTTATTAGACAAATATAAAGTATTGTCTAGTCTGGCCGGATCGTTGGTCTGAACGCCCAGCCCTGTTGGCCGATGTTACTCCACACCCCATGATAATTATCATGAAACTGCGTGCCGGCTCGTTGGTCTAGGGGTATGATTCTCGCTTAAGGTGCGAGAGATTCCGTGTTCATTCCCCGGACGAGCCCTCTTTTTCCTTTTTGGTCGGAGTAATAAATGCAGCCATTTGTTTATATTGTTCGCATTTCTATTAAGCAAATTTCCTTTCTCAAGCACGCCTGTTTATTAGACAACATTAAAGTATTGTCTAGTGTGGCCAGATCGTTGGTCTGACAACCCAGCCCTGTTGGCTGATGTTACTCCACACCCCATGATAATTATCATGAAACTGCTTGTCGGCTCGTTGGTCTAGGGGTATGATTCTCGCTTTGGGTGCGAGAGGTCCCGGGTTCAAATCCCGGACGAGTCCTCTTTTTCCTTTTTGGTCTTGAGTTATAAATGCGGCCATTTGTTTGTATTGTTCGACTTTCTATTAAGCAAAGTTCCTTTCTCAAGCACGCCTGTTTATTAGACAACTTTAAAGTATTGTCTAGTGTGGCCGGATCGTTGGTCTGACCACCCAGCCCTGTTGGCCGATGTCACTCCACACCCCATGATAATTATCATGCAACTGCGTGTCGGCTCGGTGGTCTATGGGTATGATTCTCGCTTCGGGTGCGATAGGTCCCGGGTTCAAATCCCGGACGAGCCCTCTTTTTTGTTGGAGTATTAAATGCGGCCATTTGTTTGTATTGTTCGCATTTCTATTAAGCAAAGTTTCTTTCTGAAGCACGCCTGTTTATTAGACAACTTTAAAGTGTTGCTTAGTGTGAACGGATCGTTGGTCTGACCACCCAGCCCTGTTGGCCGATGTCACTCCACACCCCATGATAATTATCATGCAACTGCGTGTCGGCTCGTTGGTCTAGGGGTATGATTCTCGCTTTGGGTGCGAGAGGTCCCGGGCTCAAATACCGGACGAGCCCTCTTTTTCCTTTTTGGTCGGAGTATTAAATGCGGCCATATGTTTGTATTATTCGCATTTCTATTAAGCAAAGTTCCTTTCTCAAGCACGCCTGTTTATTAGACAACTTTAAAGTGTTGCCTAGTGTAGCCGGATCGTTGGTCTGACCACCCAGCCCTGTTGGCCGATGTCACTCCACGTCCAATGATAATTATCATGAAACTGCGCGTCGGCTCGTTGGTCTATGGGTATGATTCTTGCTTAGGATGCGAGAGGTCCCGGGTTCAAATCCCGGACGAGCCCTCTTTTTCCTTTTTGGTCGGAGTATAAAATGCGGCCATTTGTTTGTATTCTTCGCATTTCTATTAAGCAAAGTTTCTTTCTCAAGCACGCCTGTTTATTAGACAACTTTCAAGTGTTGCCTAGTGTGAACGGATCGTTGGTCTGACCACCCAGCCCTGTTGGCCGATGTTACTCCACACCCCATGATAATTATCATGCAACTGCGTGTAGGCTCGTTGGTCTAGGGTATGATTCTCGCTTCGGGTGCAAGGGGTCCCGGGTTCAAATCTCGGACGAGCCCTCTTTTTGATCGGAGTAATAACTGCAGCCATTTGTTTGTATTGTTCGCATTTCTATTAGGTAAAGTTTCTTTCTCAAGCACGCCTGTTTATTAGACAACTTTAAAGTATTGTCTAGTGTGGCCGGATCGTTGGTCTGACCACCCAGCCCTGTTGGCCGATGTCACTCCACACCCCATGATAATTATCATGCAACTGCGTGTCGGCTCGGTGGTCTATGGGTATGATTCTCGCTTCGGGTGCGATAGGTCCCGGGTTCAAATCCCGGACGAGCCCTCTTTTTTGTTGGAGTATTAAATGCGGCCATTTGTTTGTATTGTTCGCATTTCTATTAAGCAAAGTTTCTTTCTGAAGCACGCCTGTTTATTAGACAACTTTAAAGTGTTGCCTAGTGTGAACGGATCGTTGGTCTGACCACCCAGCCCTGTTGGCCGATGTCACTCCAAACCCCATGATAATTATCATGCAACTGCGTGTCGGCTCGTTGGTCTAGGGGTATGATTCTCGCTTTGGGTGCGAGAGGTCCCGGGCTCAAATACCGGACGAGCCCTCTTTTTCCTTTTTGGTCGGAGTAATTAATGCGGCCATATGTTTGTATTATTCGCATTTCTATTAAGCAAAGTTCCTTTCTCAAGCACGCCTGTTTATTAGACAACTTTAAAGTGTTGCCTAGTGTAGCCGGATCGTTGGTCTGACCACCCAGCCCTGTTGGCCGATGTCACTCCACGTCCCATGATAATTATCATGACACTGCGCGTCGGCTCGTTGGTCTATGGGTATGATTCTTGCTTAGGATGCGAGAGGTCCCGGGTTCAAATCCCGGACGAGCCCTCTTTTTCCTTTTTGGTCGGAGTATAAAATGCGGCCATTTGTTTGTATTCTTCGCATTTCTATTAAGCAAAGTTTCTTTCTCAAGCACGCCTGTTTATTAGACAACTTTCAAGTGTTGCCTAGTGTGAACGGATCGTTGATCTGACCACCCAGCCCTGTTGGCCGATGTCACTCCACACCCCATTATAATTATCATGCAACTGCGTGTAGGCTCGTTGGTCTAGGGGTATGATTCTCGCTTAGGGTGCGAGAGGTCCCGGGTTAAGATCCCAGACGAGCCCTCTTTTTCCTTTTTGGTCGGAGTATTAAATGCGGCCATTTGTTTGTATTGTTCACATTTCTATTAAGCAAAGTTCCTTTTTCAAGCCTGTTTATTAGACAAATATAAAGTATTGTCTAGTGTGAACGGATCGTTGGTCTGACCACCCAGCCCTGTTGGCCGATGTCACTCCACACCCCATGATAATTATCATGCAACTGCATGTAGGCTCGTTGGTCTAGGGGTATGATTCTCGCTTAGGGTGCGAGAGGTCCAGAGTTAAAATGCCGGACGAGCCCTCTTTTTCCTTTTTAGTCGGAGTAATAAATGCGGCCATTTGTTTGTATTGTTCGCATTTCTATTAGGCAAAGTTCCTTTCTCAAGCACGCCTGTTTATTAGACAACTTTAATGTATTGTCTAGTGTGGCCAGATCGTTGGTCTGTTCACCCAGCCCTGTTGGCCGATGTTACTCCACACCCCATGATAATTATCATGAAACTGCGCGTCGGCTCGTTGGTTTAGGGGTATGATTCTCGCTTCGGGTGCGAGAGGTCCCGGGTTGAATTCCCGAACGAGCCCCCTTTTTGTCGGAGTATTAAATGCGGCCATTTGTTTGTATTGTTCGCATTTCTATTAAGCAAAGTTTCTTTCTCGAGCACGCCTGTTTATTAGACAACTTTCAAGTGTTGCCTAGTGTGAACGGATCGTTGGTCTGACCACCCAGCCCTGTTGGCCGATGTCACTCCACACCCCATGATAATTATCATGCAAATGCGTGTCGGCTCGTTGGTCTAGGGGTATGATTCTCGCTTAGGGTGCGAGAGGTCCCGGGTTCAAATCCCGGACGAGCCCTCTTTTTCCTTTTTGGTCGGAGTAATAAATGCGGCCATTTGTTTGTATTGTTCGCATTTCTATTAGGCCAAGTTCCTTTCTCAAGCACGGCTGTTTATTAGACAACTACAAAGTATTGTCTAGTGTGGCCGGATCGTTGGTCTGACCACCCAGCCCTGTTGGCCGATGTCACTCCACACCCCATGATAATTATCATGCAACTGCGTGTCGGCTCGTTGGTCTAGGGGTATGATTCTCGCTTTGGGTGCGAGAGGTCCCGGGTTCAAATCCCGGACGAGCCCTCGTTTTCCTTTTTGATCGGAATATTAAATGTGGTCATTTGTTTGTATTGTTCGCATTTCTATTAAGCAAAGTTCCTTTCTCAAGCACACCTGTTTATTAGACAACTTTAAAGTGTTGCCTAGTGTAGCCGGATCGTTGGTCTGACCACCCAGCCCTGTTGGCCGATGTCACTCCACACCCCTTGATAATTATCATACAACTGCGTGTCGGCTCGTTGGTCTAGGGGTGTGATTCTCGCTTTGGGTGCGAGAGGTCCCGGGTTCAAATCCCGGATGAGCCCTTGTTTTCCTTTTTGGTCGGAGTATTAAATGTGGCCATATGTTTGTATTATTCGCATTTTTATTAAGCAAAGTTCCTTTCTCAAGCATGCCTGTTTATTAGACAACTTTAAAGTGTTGCCTAGTGTAGCCGGATCGTTGGTCTGACCACCCAGCCCTGTTGGCCGATGTCACTCCACACCCCATGATAATTATCATGCAACTGCGTGTCGGCTCGTTGGTCTAGGGGTATGATTCTCGCTTAGGGTGCGAGAGGTCCCGGGTTAAGATCCCAGACGAGCCCTCTTTTTCCTTTTTGGTCGGAGTAATAAATGCGGCCATTTGTTTGTATTGTTCGCATTTCTATTAGGCAAAGTTTATTTCTCAAGCATGCCTGTTTATTAGACAAATATAAAGTATTGTCTAGTCTGGTCGGATCGTTGGTCTGAACGTCCAGCCCTGTTGGCCGATGTTACTCCACACCCCATGATAATTATCATGAAACTGCGTGCCGGCTCGTTGGTCTAGGGGTATGATTCTCGCTTAGGGTGCGAGAGATTCCGTGTTCAAATCCCGGACGAGCCCTCTTTTTCCTTTTTGGTCGGAGTAATAAATGCGGCCATTTGTTTGTAATGTTCGCATTTCTATTAAGCAAAGTTCCTTTTTCAAGCATGCATTTTATTAGACAAATATAAAGTATTGTCTAGTCTGGCCGGATCGTTGGTCTGAACGCCCAGCTCTGTTGGCCTATGTTACTCCACACCCCATGATAATTATCATGAAACTGCGTGCCGGCTCGTTGGTCTAGGGGTATGATTCTCGCTTAAGGTGCGAGAGATTCCGTGTTCATTCCCCGGACGAGCCCTCTTTTTCCTTTTTGGTCGGAGTAATAAATGCAGCCATTTGTTTATATTGTTCGCATTTCTATTAAGCAAAGTTCCTTTCTCAAGCACGCCTGTTTATTAGACAACATTAAAGTATTGTCTAGTGTGGCCAGATCGTTGGTCTGACAACCCAGCCCTGTTGGCTGATGTTACTCCACACCCCATGATAATTATCATGAAACTGCTTGTCGGCTCGTTGGTCTAGGGGTATGATTCTCGCTTTGGGTGCGAGAGGTCCCGGGTTCAAATCCCGGACGAGTCCTCTTTTTCCTTTTTGGTCTTGAGTTATAAATGCGGCCATTTGTTTGTATTGTTCGACTTTCTATTAAGCAAAGTTCCTTTCTCAAGCACGCCTGTTTATTAGACAACTTTAAAGTATTGTCTAGTGTGGCCGGATCGTTGGTCTGACCACCCAGCCCTGTTGGCCGATGTCACTCCACACCCCATGATAATTATCATGAAACTGCGTGTCGGCTCGTTGGTCTAGGGGTATGATTCTCGCTTTGGGTGTGAGAGGTCCCGGGTTCAAATCCGAGACGAGCCCTCTTTTTCCTTTTTGTCGGAGTTATAAATGCGGCCATTTGTTTGTATTGTTCGACTTTCTGTGAAGCAAAGTTCCTTTCTCAAGCACGCGTGTTTATTAGACAACTTTAAAGTATTGTCTAGTGTGGCCGGATCGTTGGTCTGACCACCCAGCCTTGTTGGCCGATGTTACTCCACACCCCATGATAATTATCATGAAACTGCGTGTCGGCTCGTTGGCATAGGGGTATGATTCTCGCTTTGGGTGCGAGAGGTCCCGGGTTCAAATCCCGGACGAGCCCCCTTTTTCCTTTTTGGTCGGAGTTATAAATGCGGCCATTTGTTTGTATTGTTCGCATTTCTATTAAGCACAGTTCCTTTCTCAAGCACGCCTGTTTATTAGACAACCTTAAAGTATTGTCTAGTGTGGGCAGATCGTTGGTCTGACCACCCAGCCCTGTTGGCCGATGTTACTCAACACCCCATAATAATTATCATGAAACTGCGTGTCGGCTCGTTGGTCTAGGGTTATGATTCTCTATTTGGGTGCGAGAGGTCCCGGGTTCAAATCCCGGACGAGCCCTCTTTTTCCTTTTTGGTCGGAGTATTAAATGCGGCGATTTGTTTGTATTGTTCGCATTTCTATTAAGCAAAGTTCCTTTCTCAAGCACGCCTTTTATTAGACAACTTTAAAGTATTGTCTAGTGTGGCCAGATTGTTGGTCTGTTCACCCAGCCCTGTTGGCCGATGTTACTTCACACCCCATGATAATTATCATAAAACTGCGTGTCGGCTCGTTGGTCTAGGGGTGTGATTCTCGATTAGGGTGCGAGAGGTGCCGTGTTATAATCCCGGACGAGCCCTCTTTTTGATCGGAGTAATAACTGCAGCCATTTGTTTGTATTGTTCGCATTTCTATTAGGTAAAGTTTCTTTCTCAAGCACGCCTGTTTATTAGACAACTTTCAACTGTTGCCTAGTGTGAACGGATCGTTGGTCTGACCACCCAGCCCTGTTGGCCGATGTCACGCCACACCCCATGATAATTATCATGCAACTGCGTGTAGGCTCGTTGGTCTAGGGGTATGATTCTCGCTTAGGGTGCGAGAGGTCCCGGGTTAAAATCCCGAAAGAGCCCTCTTTTTCTTTTTTGGTCGGAGTATTAAATGCGGCCATTTGTTTGTATTGTTCGCATTTCTATTAAGCAAAGTTCCTTTCTCAATCATGCCTGTTTATTAGACAAATTTAAAGTATTGTCTAGTGTGGCCGGATCGTTGGTCTGACCGCCCAGCCCTGTTGGCCGATGTTACTCCACACCCCATGATAATTATCATGAAACTGCGTGTCGGCTCGTTGGTCTAAAGGTATGATTCTCGCTTTGGGTGCGAGAGGTACCGGGGTCAAATCCCGGACGAGCCGTCTTTTTTCTTTTTGGTCGGAGTATTAAATGCGGCCATTTGTTTATATTGTTCGCAATTCTATGAAGCAAAGTTCCTTTCTCAAGCACGCCTGTTTATTTGACAACTTTAAAGTATTGTCTAGTGTGGCCAGATCGTTGGTCTGACCACCCGGCCCTGTTGGCCGATGTTACTCCACACCCCATGATAATTATCATGAAACTGCGTGTCGGCTCGTTGGTCTAGGGGTATGATTCTCGCTTTGGGTGTGAGAGGTCCCGGGTTCAAATCCGAGACGAGCCCTCTTTTTCCTTTTTGTCGGAGTTATAAATGCGGCCATTTGTTTGTATTGTTCGACTTTCTGTGAAGCAAAGTTCCTTTCTCAAGCACGCGTGTTTATTAGACAACTTTAAAGTATTGTCTAGTGTGGCCGGATCGTTGGTCTGACCACCCAGCCCTGTTGGCCGATGTTACTCAACACCCCATAATAATTATCATGAAACTGCGTGTCGGCTCGTTGGTCTAGGGTTATGATTCTCGCTATGGGTGCGAGAGGTCCCGGGCTCAAATCCCGGACGAGCCCTCTTTTTCCTTTCTGGTCGGAGTAATAAATGCGGCCATTTGTTTGTATTCGCATTTCTATTAAGCAAAGTTTCTTTCTCAAGCACGCCTGTTTATTAGACAACTTTAAAGTATTGTCTAGTGTGGCCGGATCGTTGGTCTGACCACCCAGCCCTGTTGGCCGATGTTACTCCACACCCCATGATAATTATCATGAAACTGCGTGTCGGCTCGTTGGTCTAGGGGTATGATTCTCGCTTTGGGTGTGAGAGGTCCCGGGTTCAAATCCGAGACGAGCCCTCTTTTTCCTTTTTGTCGGAGTTATAAATGCGGCCATTTGTTTGTATTGTTCGACTTTCTGTGAAGCAAAGTTCCTTTCTCAAGCACGCGTGTTTATTAGACAACTTTAAAGTATTGTCTAGTGTGGCCGGATCGTTGGTCTGACCACCCAGCCCTGTTGGCCGATGTTACTCAACACCCCATAATAATTATCATGAAACTGCGTGTCGGCTCGTTGGTCTAGGGTTATGATTCTCGCTATGGGTGCGAGAGGTCCCGGGCTCAAATCCCGGACGAGCCCTCTTTTTCCTTTCTGGTCGGAGTAATAAATGCGGCCATTTGTTTGTATTCGCATTTCTATTAAGCAAAGTTTCTTTCTCAAGCACGCCTGTTTATTAGACAACTTTAAAGTATTGTCTACTGTGGCCGGATCGTTGGTCTGACCACCCAGCCCTGTTGGCCGATGTCACTCCACACCCCATGATAATTATCATGAAACTGCACGTCGGCTCGTTTGTCTAGGGGTATGATTCTCGCTTAGGGTGCGAGAGGTCCCGAGCTCAAATCCCGGACGAGCCCTCTTTTTCCTTTTTGGTCGGAGTATTAAATGCGGCCATATGTTTGTATTATTCGCATTTCTATTAAGCAAAGTTCCTTTTTCAAGCACGCCTGTTTATTAGACAACTTTAAAGTGTTGTCTAGTGTGGCCGGATTGTTGGTCTGACCACCCAGCCCTGTTGGCTGATGTTACTCCACACCCCATGATAATTATCATAAACCTGCGTGTCGGCTCGTTGGTCTAGGGGTGTGATTCTCGCTTAGGGTGCGAGAGGTCTCGGGTTCAAATCCCAGGCGAGCCCTCTTTTTCCTTTTTGGTCGGAGTAATAAATGCGGCCATTTGTTTGTATTGTTCACATTTCTATTAAGCAAAGTTTCTTTCTCAAGCACGCCTGTTTATTAGACAACTTTAAAGTGTTGCCTAGTGTAGCCGGATCGTTGGTCTGACCACCCAGCCCTGTTGGCCGATGTTAATCCACACCCCATGATAATTATCATAAAACTGCGTGTCAGCTCGTTGGTCTAGGGGTATGATTCTCGCTTAGGGTGCGAGAGGTACCGGGTTCAAATCCCGGACAAGCCCTCTTTTTTCCTTTTTGGTCGGAGTATTAAATGCGGGCATTTGTTTGCATTGTTCGCATTTCTATTAAGCACAGTTCCTTTCTCAAGCACGCCTGTTTATTAGACAACCTTAAAGTATTGTCTAGTGTGGCCGCATGGTTGGTCTGACCACCCAGCCTTGTTGGCCGATGTTACTCCACACCCCATGATAATTATCATGAAACTGCGTGTCGGCTCGTTGGCATAGGGGTATGATTCTCGCTTTGGGTGCGAGAGGTCCCGGGTTCAAATCCCGGACGAGCCCCCTTTTTCCTTTTTGGTCGGAGTTATAAATGCGGCCATTTGTTTGTATTGTTCGCATTTCTATTAAGCACAGTTCCTTTCTCAAGCACGCCTGTTTATTAGACAACCTTAAAGTATTGTCTAGTGTGGGCAGATCGTTGGTCTGACCACCCAGCCCTGTTGGCCGATGTTACTCAACACCCCATAATAATTATCATGAAACTGCGTGTCGGCTCGTTGGTCTAGGGTTATGATTCTCTATTTGGGTGCGAGAGGTCCCGGGTTCAAATCCCGGACGAGCCCTCTTTTTCCTTTTTGGTCGGAGTATTAAATGCGGCGATTTGTTTGTATTGTTCGCATTTCTATTAAGCAAAGTTCCTTTCTCAAGCACGCCTTTTATTAGACAACTTTAAAGTATTGTCTAGTGTGGCCAGATTGTTGGTCTGTTCACCCAGCCCTGTTGGCCGATGTTACTTCACACCCCATGATAATTATCATAAAACTGCGTGTCGGCTCGTTGGTCTAGGGGTGTGATTCTCGATTAGGGTGCGAGAGGTGCCGTGTTATAATCCCGGACGAGCCCTCTTTTTCTTTTTTGGTCGGAGTATTAAATGCGGCCATTTGTTTGTATTGTTCGCATTTCTATTAGGCACAGTTCCTTTCTCAAGCACGCCTGTTTATTAGTCAACCTTAAAGTATTGTCTAGTGTGGCCGGATCGTTGGTATGACCACCCAGCCTTGTTGGCCGATGTTACTCCACACCCCATGATAATTATCATGAAACTGCGTGTCGGCTCGTTGGTCTAGGGGTATGATTCTCGCTTTGGGTGCGAGAGGTCCCGGGTTCAAATCCCGGACGAGCCCTCTTTTTCCTTTTGGTCTAGGGGTATGATTCTCGTTTTGGGTGCGAGAGGTCCCGGGTTCAAATTCCGGACGAGCCCTCTTTTTCCTTTTTGGTCGAAGTTATAAATGCGGCCATTTGTTTGTATTGTTCGAATTTCTATTAAGCACAGTTCCTTTCTCAAGCACGCCTGTTTATTACACAACCTTAAAGTATTGTCAAGTGTGGGCAGATCGTTGGTCTGACCACCCAGCCCTGTTGGCCGATGTCACTCCACACCCCATGATAATTATCATGAAACTGCGTGTAGGCTCGTTGGTCTAGGGGTATGATTCTCGCTTAGGGTGCGAGAGGTCCCGGGTTAAAATCCCGGACGAGCCCTCTTTTTCCTTTTTGGTCGGAGTATCAAATGCGGCCATTTGTTTGTATTGTTCGCATTTCTATTAAGCAAAGTTCCTTTCTCAAGCATGCCTGTTTATTAGACAACCTTCAAGTGTTGCCTAGTGTGAACGGATCGTTGGTCTGACACCCAGCCCTGTTGGCCGATGTCACTCCACACCCCATGATAATTATCATGCACCTGCGTGTCGGCTCGTTTGTCTAGGGGTATGATTCACGCTTAGGGTGCGAGAGGTCTCGAGTACAAATCCCGGACGAGCCCTCTTTTTCCTTTTTGGTCGGAGTAATAAATGCGGCCATTTGTTTGTATTGTTCGCATTTCTATTAGGCCAAGTTCCTTTCTCAAGCACGCCTGTTTATTAGACAACTTTAAAGTGTTGCCTAGTGTAGCCGGATCGTTGGTCTGACCACCCAGCCCGTTTGGCGGATGTCACTCCACACCCCATGATAATTATCATGCTACTGCGTGTAGGCTCGTTGGTCTAGGGGTATGATTCTCGCTATGGGTGCGAGAGGTCCCGGGCTCAAATCCCGGACGAGCCCTCTTTTTCCTTTTTGGTCGGAGTAATAAATGCGGCCATTTGTTTGTATTGTTCGCATTTCTATTAAGCAAAGTTCCTTTCTCAAGCACGCCTGTTTATTAGACAACTTTAAAGTGTTGCCTAGTGTAGCCGGATCGTTGGTCTAACCACCCAGCCCTGTTGGCCGATGTTTATTCACACCCCATGATAATTATCATAAAACTGCGTGTCGGCTCGTTGGTCTAGGGGTATGATTCTCGCTTAGGGTGCGAGAGGTCCCTGGTTCAAATCCCGGACGAGCCCTCTTATTCCTTTTGGTCTAGGGGTATGATTCTCGCTTTGGGTGCGAGAGGTCCCGGGTTCAAATCCCGGACGAGCCCTCTTTTTCCTTTTTGGTCGAAGTTATAAATGCGGTCATTTGTTTGTATTGTTCGCATTTCTATTAAGCACAGTTCCTTTCTCAAGCACGCCTGTTTATTAGACAACCTTAAAGTATTGCCTAGTGTAGCCGGATCGTTGGTCTAACCACCCAGCCCTGTTGGCCGATGTTTATTCACGTCCCATGATAATTATCATGACACTGCGCGTCGGCTCGTTGGTCTATGGGTATGATTCTTGCTTAGGATGCGAGAGGTCCCGGGTTCAAATCCCGGACGAGCCCTCTTTTTCCTTTTTGGTCGGAGTATAAAATGCGGCCATTTGTTTGTATTCTTCGCATTTCTATTAAGCAAAGTTTCTTTCTCAAGCACGCCTGTTTATTAGACAACTTTCAAGTGTTGCCTAGTGTGAACGGATCGTTGATCTGACCACCCAGCCCTGTTGGCCGATGTCACTCCACACCCCATTATAATTATCATGCAACTGCGTGTAGGCTCGTTGGTCTAGGGGTATGATTCTCGCTTAGGGTGCGAGAGGTCCCGGGTTAAGATCCCAGACGAGCCCTCTTTTTCCTTTTTGGTCGGAGTATTAAATGCGGCCATTTGTTTGTATTGTTCACATTTCTATTAAGCAAAGTTCCTTTTTCAAGCCTGTTTATTAGACAAATATAAAGTATTGTCTAGTGTGAACGGATCGTTGGTCTGACCACCCAGCCCTGTTGGCCGATGTCACTCCACACCCCATGATAATTATCATGCAACTGCATGTAGGCTCGTTGGTCTAGGGGTATGATTCTCGCTTAGGGTGCGAGAGGTCCAGAGTTAAAATGCCGGACGAGCCCTCTTTTTCCTTTTTAGTCGGAGTAATAAATGCGGCCATTTGTTTGTATTGTTCGCATTTCTATTAGGCAAAGTTCCTTTCTCAAGCACGCCTGTTTATTAGACAACTTTAATGTATTGTCTAGTGTGGCCAGATCGTTGGTCTGTTCACCCAGCCCTGTTGGCCGATGTTACTCCACACCCCATGATAATTATCATGAAACTGCGCGTCGGCTCGTTGGTTTAGGGGTATGATTCTCGCTTCGGGTGCGAGAGGTCCCGGGTTGAATTCCCGAACGAGCCCCCTTTTTGTCGGAGTATTAAATGCGGCCATTTGTTTGTATTGTTCGCATTTCTATTAAGCAAAGTTTCTTTCTCGAGCACGCCTGTTTATTAGACAACTTTCAAGTGTTGCCTAGTGTGAACGGATCGTTGGTCTGACCACCCAGCCCTGTTGGCCGATGTCACTCCACACCCCATGATAATTATCATGCAAATGCGTGTCGGCTCGTTGGTCTAGGGGTATGATTCTCGCTTAGGGTGCGAGAGGTCCCGGGTTCAAATCCCGGACGAGCCCTCTTTTTCCTTTTTGGTCGGAGTAATAAATGCGGCCATTTGTTTGTATTGTTCGCATTTCTATTAGGCCAAGTTCCTTTCTCAAGCACGGCTGTTTATTAGACAACTACAAAGTATTGTCTAGTGTGGCCGGATCGTTGGTCTGACCACCCAGCCCTGTTGGCCGATGTCACTCCACACCCCATGATAATTATCATGCAACTGCGTGTCGGCTCGTTGGTCTAGGGGTATGATTCTCGCTTTGGGTGCGAGAGGTCCCGGGTTCAAATCCCGGACGAGCCCTCGTTTTCCTTTTTGATCGGAATATTAAATGTGGTCATTTGTTTGTATTGTTCGCATTTCTATTAAGCAAAGTTCCTTTCTCAAGCACACCTGTTTATTAGACAACTTTAAAGTGTTGCCTAGTGTAGCCGGATCGTTGGTCTGACCACCCAGCCCTGTTGGCCGATGTCACTCCACACCCCTTGATAATTATCATACAACTGCGTGTCGGCTCGTTGGTCTAGGGGTGTGATTCTCGCTTTGGGTGCGAGAGGTCCCGGGTTCAAATCCCGGATGAGCCCTTGTTTTCCTTTTTGGTCGGAGTATTAAATGTGGCCATATGTTTGTATTATTCGCATTTTTATTAAGCAAAGTTCCTTTCTCAAGCATGCCTGTTTATTAGACAACTTTAAAGTGTTGCCTAGTGTAGCCGGATCGTTGGTCTGACCACCCAGCCCTGTTGGC
This sequence comes from Rhipicephalus microplus, assembly GCF_043290135.1. NCBI lineage: Eukaryota > Metazoa > Arthropoda > Arachnida > Ixodida > Ixodidae > Rhipicephalus > Rhipicephalus microplus. The sequence continues at coordinate 278,864,269 of NC_134710.1, forward strand.
CGATGTCACTCCACACCCCATGATAATTATCATGCAACTGCGTGTCGGCTCGTTGGTCTAGGGGTATGATTCTCGCTTAGGGTGCGAGAGGTCCCGGGTTAAGATCCCAGACGAGCCCTCTTTTTCCCATTTTGGTCGGAGTAATAAATGCGGCCATTTGTTTGTATTGTTCGCATTTCTATTAGGCAAAGTTTATTTCTCAAGCATGCCTGTTTATTAGACAAATATAAAGTATTGTCTAGTCTGGTCGGATCGTTGGTCTGAACGTCCAGCCCTGTTGGCCGATGTTATTCCACACCCCATGATAATTATCATGAAACTGCGTGCCGGCTCGTTGGTCTAGGGGTATGATTCTCGCTTAGGGTGCGAGAGATTCCGTGTTCAAATCCCGGACGAGCCCTCTTTTTCCTTTTTGGTCGGAGTAATAAATGCGGCCATTTGTTTGTAATGTTCGCATTTCTATTAAGCAAAGTTCCTTTTTCAAGCATGCATTTTATTAGACAAATATAAAGTATTGTCTAGTCTGGCCGGATCGTTGGTCTGAACGCCCAGCTCTGTTGGCCTATGTTACTCCACACCCCATGATAATTATCATGAAACTGCGTGCCGGCTCGTTGGTCTAGGGGTATGATTCTCGCTTAAGGTGCGAGAGATTCCGTGTTCATTCCCCGGACGAGCCCTCTTTTTCCTTTTTGGTCGGAGTAATAAATGCAGCCATTTGTTTATATTGTTCGCATTTCTATTAAGCAAAGTTCCTTTCTCAAGCACGCCTGTTTATTAGACAACATTAAAGTATTGTCTAGTGTGGCCAGATCGTTGGTCTGACAACCCAGCCCTGTTGGCTGATGTTACTCCACACCCCATGATAATTATCATGAAACTGCTTGTCGGCTCGTTGGTCTAGGGGTATGATTCTCGCTTTGGGTGCGAGAGGTCCCGGGTTCAAATCCCGGACGAGTCCTCTTTTTCCTTTTTGGTCTTGAGTTATAAATGCGGCCATTTGTTTGTATTGTTCGACTTTCTATTAAGCAAAGTTCCTTTCTCAAGCACGCCTGTTTATTAGACAACTTTAAAGTATTGTCTAGTGTGGCCGGATCGTTGGTCTGACCACCCAGCCCTGTTGGCCGATGTCACTCCACACCCCATGATAATTATCATGCAACTGCGTGTCGGCTCGGTGGTCTATGGGTATGATTCTCGCTTCGGGTGCGATAGGTCCCGGGTTCAAATCCCGGACGAGCCCTCTTTTTTGTTGGAGTATTAAATGCGGCCATTTGTTTGTATTGTTCGCATTTCTATTAAGCAAAGTTTCTTTCTGAAGCACGCCTGTTTATTAGACAACTTTAAAGTGTTGCCTAGTGTGAACGGATCGTTGGTCTGACCACCCAGCCCTGTTGGCCGATGTCACTCCACACCCCATGATAATTATCATGCAACTGCGTGTCGGCTCGTTGGTCTAGGGGTATGATTCTCGCTTTGGGTGCGAGAGGTCCCGGGCTCAAATACCGGACGAGCCCTCTTTTTCCTTTTTGGTCGGAGTATTAAATGCGGCCATATGTTTGTATTATTCGCATTTCTATTAAGCAAAGTTCCTTTCTCAAGCACGCCTGTTTATTAGACAACTTTAAAGTGTTGCCTAGTGTAGCCGGATCGTTGGTCTGACCACCCAGCCCTGTTGGCCGATGTCACTCCACGTCCCATGATAATTATCATGAAACTGCGCGTCGGCTCGTTGGTCTATGGGTATGATTCTTGCTTAGGATGCGAGAGGTCCCGGGTTCAAATCCCGGACGAGCCCTCTTTTTCCTTTTTGGTCGGAGTATAAAATGCGGCCATTTGTTTGTATTCTTCGCATTTCTATTAAGCAAAGTTTCTTTCTCAAGCACGCCTGTTTATTAGACAACTTTCAAGTGTTGCCTAGTGTGAACGGATCGTTGGTCTGACCACCCAGCCCTGTTGGCCGATGTTACTCCACACCCCATGATAATTATCATGCAACTGCGTGTAGGCTCGTTGGTCTAGGGTATGATTCTCGCTTCGGGTGCGAGGGGTCCCGGGTTCAAATCCCGGACGAGCCCTCTTTTTGATCGGAGTAATAACTGCAGCCATTTGTTTGTATTGTTCGCATTTCTATTAGGTAAAGTTTCTTTCTCAAGCACGCCTGTTTATTAGACAACTTTCAACTGTTGCCTAGTGTGAACGGATCGTTGGTCTGACCACCCAGCCCTGTTGGCCGATGTCACGCCACACCCCATGATAATTATCATGCAACTGCGTGTAGGCTCGTTGGTCTAGGGGTATGATTCTCGCTTAGGGTGCGAGAGGTCCCGGGTTAAAATCCCGAAAGAGCCCTCTTTTTCTTTTTTGGTCGGAGTATTAAATGCGGCCATTTGTTTGTATTGTTCGCATTTCTATTAAGCAAAGTTCCTTTCTCAATCATGCCTGTTTATTAGACAAATTTAAAGTATTGTCTAGTGTGGCCGGATCGTTGGTCTGACCGCCCAGCCCTGTTGGCCGATGTTACTCCACACCCCATGATAATTATCATGAAACTGCGTGTCGGCTCGTTGGTCTAAAGGTATGATTCTCGCTTTGGGTGCGAGAGGTACCGGGGTCAAATCCCGGACGAGCCGTCTTTTTTCTTTTTGGTCGGAGTATTAAATGCGGCCATTTGTTTATATTGTTCGCAATTCTATGAAGCAAAGTTCCTTTCTCAAGCACGCCTGTTTATTTGACAACTTTAAAGTATTGTCTAGTGTGGCCAGATCGTTGGTCTGACCACCCGGCCCTGTTGGCCGATGTTACTCCACACCCCATGATAATTATCATGAAACTGCGTGTCGGCTCGTTGGTCTAGGGGTATGATTCTCGCTTTGGGTGTGAGAGGTCCCGGGTTCAAATCCGAGACGAGCCCTCTTTTTCCTTTTTGTCGGAGTTATAAATGCGGCCATTTGTTTGTATTGTTCGACTTTCTGTGAAGCAAAGTTCCTTTCTCAAGCACGCGTGTTTATTAGACAACTTTAAAGTATTGTCTAGTGTGGCCGGATCGTTGGTCTGACCACCCAGCCCTGTTGGCCGATGTTACTCAACACCCCATAATAATTATCATGAAACTGCGTGTCGGCTCGTTGGTCTAGGGTTATGATTCTCGCTATGGGTGCGAGAGGTCCCGGGCTCAAATCCCGGACGAGCCCTCTTTTTCCTTTCTGGTCGGAGTAATAAATGCGGCCATTTGTTTGTATTCGCATTTCTATTAAGCAAAGTTTCTTTCTCAAGCACGCCTGTTTATTAGACAACTTTAAAGTATTGTCTAGTGTGGCCGGATCGTTGGTCTGACCACCCAGCCCTGTTGGCCGATGTTACTCCACACCCCATGATAATTATCATGAAACTGCGTGTCGGCTCGTTGGTCTAGGGGTATGATTCTCGCTTTGGGTGTGAGAGGTCCCGGGTTCAAATCCGAGACGAGCCCTCTTTTTCCTTTTTGTCGGAGTTATAAATGCGGCCATTTGTTTGTATTGTTCGACTTTCTGTGAAGCAAAGTTCCTTTCTCAAGCACGCGTGTTTATTAGACAACTTTAAAGTATTGTCTAGTGTGGCCGGATCGTTGGTCTGACCACCCAGCCCTGTTGGCCGATGTTACTCAACACCCCATAATAATTATCATGAAACTGCGTGTCGGCTCGTTGGTCTAGGGTTATGATTCTCGCTATGGGTGCGAGAGGTCCCGGGCTCAAATCCCGGACGAGCCCTCTTTTTCCTTTCTGGTCGGAGTAATAAATGCGGCCATTTGTTTGTATTCGCATTTCTATTAAGCAAAGTTTCTTTCTCAAGCACGCCTGTTTATTAGACAACTTTAAAGTATTGTCTAGTGTGGCCGGATCGTTGGTCTGACCACCCAGCCCTGTTGGCCGATGTCACTCCACACCCCATGATAATTATCATGAAACTGCACGTCGGCTCGTTTGTCTAGGGGTATGATTCTCGCTTAGGGTGCGAGAGGTCCCGAGCTCAAATCCCGGACGAGCCCTCTTTTTCCTTTTTGGTCGGAGTATTAAATGCGGCCATATGTTTGTATTATTCGCATTTCTATTAAGCAAAGTTCCTTTTTCAAGCACGCCTGTTTATTAGACAACTTTAAAGTGTTGTCTAGTGTGGCCGGATTGTTGGTCTGACCACCCAGCCCTGTTGGCTGATGTTACTCCACACCCCATGATAATTATCATAAACCTGCGTGTCGGCTCGTTGGTCTAGGGGTGTGATTCTCGCTTAGGGTGCGAGAGGTCTCGGGTTCAAATCCCAGGCGAGCCCTCTTTTTCCTTTTTGGTCGGAGTAATAAATGCGGCCATTTGTTTGTATTGTTCACATTTCTATTAAGCAAAGTTTCTTTCTCAAGCACGCCTGTTTATTAGACAACTTTAAAGTGTTGCCTAGTGTAGCCGGATCGTTGGTCTGACCACCCAGCCCTGTTGGCCGATGTTAATCCACACCCCATGATAATTATCATAAAACTGCGTGTCAGCTCGTTGGTCTAGGGGTATGATTCTCGCTTAGGGTGCGAGAGGTACCGGGTTCAAATCCCGGACAAGCCCTCTTTTTTCCTTTTTGGTCGGAGTATTAAATGCGGGCATTTGTTTGCATTGTTCGCATTTCTATTAAGCACAGTTCCTTTCTCAAGCACGCCTGTTTATTAGACAACCTTAAAGTATTGTCTAGTGTGGCCGCATGGTTGGTCTGACCACCCAGCCTTGTTGGCCGATGTTACTCCACACCCCATGATAATTATCATGAAACTGCGTGTCGGCTCGTTGGCATAGGGGTATGATTCTCGCTTTGGGTGCGAGAGGTCCCGGGTTCAAATCCCGGACGAGCCCCCTTTTTCCTTTTTGGTCGGAGTTATAAATGCGGCCATTTGTTTGTATTGTTCGCATTTCTATTAAGCACAGTTCCTTTCTCAAGCACGCCTGTTTATTAGACAACCTTAAAGTATTGTCTAGTGTGGGCAGATCGTTGGTCTGACCACCCAGCCCTGTTGGCCGATGTTACTCAACACCCCATAATAATTATCATGAAACTGCGTGTCGGCTCGTTGGTCTAGGGTTATGATTCTCTATTTGGGTGCGAGAGGTCCCGGGTTCAAATCCCGGACGAGCCCTCTTTTTCCTTTTTGGTCGGAGTATTAAATGCGGCGATTTGTTTGTATTGTTCGCATTTCTATTAAGCAAAGTTCCTTTCTCAAGCACGCCTTTTATTAGACAACTTTAAAGTATTGTCTAGTGTGGCCAGATTGTTGGTCTGTTCACCCAGCCCTGTTGGCCGATGTTACTTCACACCCCATGATAATTATCATAAAACTGCGTGTCGGCTCGTTGGTCTAGGGGTGTGATTCTCGATTAGGGTGCGAGAGGTGCCGTGTTATAATCCCGGACGAGCCCTCTTTTTCTTTTTTGGTCGGAGTATTAAATGCGGCCATTTGTTTGTATTGTTCGCATTTCTATTAGGCACAGTTCCTTTCTCAAGCACGCCTGTTTATTAGTCAACCTTAAAGTATTGTCTAGTGTGGCCGGATCGTTGGTATGACCACCCAGCCTTGTTGGCCGATGTTACTCCACACCCCATGATAATTATCATGAAACTGCGTGTCGGCTCGTTGGTCTAGGGGTATGATTCTCGCTTTGGGTGCGAGAGGTCCCGGGTTCAAATCCCGGACGAGCCCTCTTTTTCCTTTTGGTCTAGGGGTATGATTCTCGTTTTGGGTGCGAGAGGTCCCGGGTTCAAATTCCGGACGAGCCCTCTTTTTCCTTTTTGGTCGAAGTTATAAATGCGGCCATTTGTTTGTATTGTTCGAATTTCTATTAAGCACAGTTCCTTTCTCAAGCACGCCTGTTTATTACACAACCTTAAAGTATTGTCAAGTGTGGGCAGATCGTTGGTCTGACCACCCAGCCCTGTTGGCCGATGTCACTCCACACCCCATGATAATTATCATGAAACTGCGTGTAGGCTCGTTGGTCTAGGGGTATGATTCTCGCTTAGGGTGCGAGAGGTCCCGGGTTAAAATCCCGGACGAGCCCTCTTTTTCCTTTTTGGTCGGAGTATCAAATGCGGCCATTTGTTTGTATTGTTCGCATTTCTATTAAGCAAAGTTCCTTTCTCAAGCATGCCTGTTTATTAGACAACCTTCAAGTGTTGCCTAGTGTGAACGGATCGTTGGTCTGACACCCAGCCCTGTTGGCCGATGTCACTCCACACCCCATGATAATTATCATGCACCTGCGTGTCGGCTCGTTTGTCTAGGGGTATGATTCACGCTTAGGGTGCGAGAGGTCTCGAGTACAAATCCCGGACGAGCCCTCTTTTTCCTTTTTGGTCGGAGTAATAAATGCGGCCATTTGTTTGTATTGTTCGCATTTCTATTAGGCCAAGTTCCTTTCTCAAGCACGCCTGTTTATTAGACAACTTTAAAGTGTTGCCTAGTGTAGCCGGATCGTTGGTCTGACCACCCAGCCCGTTTGGCGGATGTCACTCCACACCCCATGATAATTATCATGCTACTGCGTGTAGGCTCGTTGGTCTAGGGGTATGATTCTCGCTATGGGTGCGAGAGGTCCCGGGCTCAAATCCCGGACGAGCCCTCTTTTTCCTTTTTGGTCGGAGTAATAAATGCGGCCATTTGTTTGTATTGTTCGCATTTCTATTAAGCAAAGTTCCTTTCTCAAGCACGCCTGTTTATTAGACAACTTTAAAGTGTTGCCTAGTGTAGCCGGATCGTTGGTCTAACCACCCAGCCCTGTTGGCCGATGTTTATTCACACCCCATGATAATTATCATAAAACTGCGTGTCGGCTCGTTGGTCTAGGGGTATGATTCTCGCTTAGGGTGCGAGAGGTCCCTGGTTCAAATCCCGGACGAGCCCTCTTATTCCTTTTGGTCTAGGGGTATGATTCTCGCTTTGGGTGCGAGAGGTCCCGGGTTCAAATCCCGGACGAGCCCTCTTTTTCCTTTTTGGTCGAAGTTATAAATGCGGTCATTTGTTTGTATTGTTCGCATTTCTATTAAGCACAGTTCCTTTCTCAAGCACGCCTGTTTATTAGACAACCTTAAAGTATTGTCAAGTGTGGGCAGATCGTTGGTCTGACCACCCAGCCCTGTTGGCCGATGTCACTCCACACCCCATTATAATTATCATGCAACTGCGTGTAGGCTCGTTGGTCTAGGGGTATGATTCTCGCTTAGGGTGCGAGAGGTCCCGGGTTAAAATCCCGGACGAGCCCTCTTTTTCCTTTTTGGTCGGAGTAATAAATGCGGCCATTTGTTTGTATTGTTCACATTTCTATTAAGCAAAGTTTCTTTCTCAAGCACGCCTGTTTATTAGACAACTTTAAAGTGTTGCCTAGTGTAGCCGGATCGTTGGTCTGACCACCCAGCCCTGTTGGCCGATGTTAATCCACACCCCATGATAATTATCATAAAACTGCGTGTCAGCTCGTTGGTCTAGGGGTATGATTCTCGCTTAGGGTGCGAGAGGTACCGGGTTCAAATCCCGGACAAGCCCTCTTTTTTCCTTTTTGGTCGGAGTAATAAATGCGGGCATTTGTTTGCATTGTTCGCATTTCTATTAAGCACAGTTCCTTTCTCAAGCACGCCTGTTTATTAGACAACCTTAAAGTATTGTCTAGTGTGGCCGCATGGTTGGTCTGACCACCCAGCCTTCTTGGCCGATGTTACTCCACACCCCATGATAATTATCATGAAACTGCGTGTCGGCTCGTTGGTATAGGGGTATGATTCTCGCTTTGGGTGCGAGAGGTCCCGGGTTCAAATCCCGGGCGAGCCCTCTTTTTCCTTTTTGGTCGGAGTTATAAATGCGGCCATTTGTTTGTATTGTTCGCATTTCTATTAAGCACAGTTCCTTTCTCAAGCACGCCTGTTTATTAGACAACCTTAAAGTATTGTCTAGTGTGGGCAGATCGTTGGTCTGACCACCCAGCCCTGTTGGCCGATGTTACTCAACACCCCATAATAATTATCATGAAACTGCGTGTCGGCTCGTTGGTCTAGGGTTATGATTCTCTATTTGGGTGCGAGAGGTCCCGGGTTCAAATCCCGGACGAGCCCTCTTTTTCCTTTTTGGTCGGAGTATTAAATGCGGCGATTTGTTTGTATTGTTCGCATTTCTATTAAGCAAAGTTCCTTTCTCAAGCACGCCTTTTATTAGACAACTTTATAGTATTGTCTAGTGTGGCCAGATTGTTGGTCTGTTCACCCAGCCCTGTTGGCCGATGTTACTCCACACCCCATGATAATTATCATAAAACTGCGTGTCGGCTTGTTGGTCTAGGGGTGTGATTCTCGCTTAGGGTGCGAGCGTTCCCGGGTTCAAATCCGAGACGAGCCCTCTTTTTCCTTTTTGTCGGAGTTATAAATGCGGCCATTTGTTTGTATTGTTCGACTTTCTGTGAAGCAAAGTTCCTTTCTCAAGCACGCGTGTTTATTAGACAACTTTAAAGTATTGTCTAGTGTGGCCGGATCGTTGGTCTGACCACCCAGCCCTGTTGGCCGATGTTACTCAACACCCCATAATAATTATCATGAAACTGCGTGTCGGCTCGTTGGTCTAGGGTTATGATTCTCGCTATGGGTGCGAGAGGTCCCGGGCTCAAATCCCGGACGAGCCCTCTTTTTCCTTTCTGGTCGGAGTAATAAATGCGGCCATTTGTTTGTATTCGCATTTCTATTAAGCAAAGTTTCTTTCTCAAGCACGCCTGTTTATTAGACAACTTTAAAGTATTGTCTAGTGTGGCCGGATCGTTGGTCTGACCACCCAGCCCTGTTGGCCGATGTCACTCCACACCCCATGATAATTATCATGAAACTGCACGTCGGCTCGTTTGTCTAGGGGTATGATTCTCGCTTAGGGTGCGAGAGGTCCCGAGCTCAAATCCCGGACGAGCCCTCTTTTTCCTTTTTGGTCGGAGTATTAAATGCGGCCATATGTTTGTATTAT
>NC_134710.1:278878275-278880775 GCF_043290135.1 Rhipicephalus microplus
GGATCGTTGGTATGACCACCCAGCCTTGTTGGCCGATGTTACTCCACACCCCATGATAATTATCATGGAACTGCGTGTCGGCTCGTTGGTCTAGGGGTATGATTCTCGCTTTGGGTGCGAGAGGTCCCGGGTTCAAATCCCGGACGAGCCCTCTTTTTCCTTTTGGTCTAGGGGTATGATTCTCGTTTTGGGTGCGAGAGGTCCCGGGTTCAAATTCCGGACGAGCCCTCTTTTTCCTTTTTGGTCGAAGTTATAAATGCGGCCATTTGTTTGTATTGTTCGAATTTCTATTAAGCACAGTTCCTTTCTCAAGCACGCCTGTTTATTAGACAACCTTAAAGTATTGTCTAGTGTGGGCAGATCGTTGGTCTGACCACCCAGCCCTGTTGGCCGATGTTACTCAACACCCCATAATAATTATCATGAAACTGCGTGTCGGCTCGTTGGTCTAGGGTTATGATTCTCTATTTGGGTGCGAGAGGTCCCGGGTTCAAATCCCGGACGAGCCCTCTTTTTCCTTTTTGGTCGGAGTATTAAATGCGGCGATTTGTTTGTATTGTTCGCATTTCTATTAAGCAAAGTTCCTTTCTCAAGCACGCCTTTTATTAGACAACTTTAAAGTATTGTCTAGTGTGGCCAGATTGTTGGTCTGTTCACCCAGCCCTGTTGGCCGATGTTACTTCACACCCCATGATAATTATCATAAAACTGCGTGTCGGCTCGTTGGTCTAGGGGTGTGATTCTCGCTTAGGGTGCGAGAGGTGCCGTGTTATAATCCCGGACGAGCCCTCTTTTTCTTTTTTGGTCGGAGTATTAAATGCGGCCATTTGTTTGTATTGTTCGCATTTCTATTAGGCACAGTTCCTTTCTCAAGCACGCCTGTTTATTAGTCAACCTTAAAGTATTGTCTAGTGTGGCCGGATCGTTGGTATGACCACCCAGCCTTGTTGGCCGATGTTACTCCACACCCCATGATAATTATCATGAAACTGCGTGTCGGCTCGTTGGTCTAGGGGTATGATTCTCGCTTTGGGTGCGAGAGGTCCCGGGTTCAAATCCCGGACGAGCCCTCTTTTTCCTTTTGGTCTAGGGGTATGATTCTCGTTTTGGGTGCGAGAGGTCCCGGGTTCCAATTCCGGACGAGCCCTCTTTTTCCTTTTTGGTCGAAGTTATAAATGCGGCCATTTGTTTGTATTGTTCGAATTTCTATTAAGCACAGTTCCTTTCTCAAGCACGCCTGTTTATTACACAACCTTAAAGTATTGTCAAGTGTGGGCAGATCGTTGGTCTGACCACCCAGCCCTGTTGGCCGATGTCACTCCACACCCCATGATAATTATCATGAAACTGCGTGTAGGCTCGTTGGTCTAGGGGTATGATTCTCGCTTAGGGTGCGAGAGGTCCCGGGTTAAAATCCCGGACGAGCCCTCTTTTTCCTTTTTGGTCGGAGTATCAAATGCGGCCATTTGTTTGTATTGTTCGCATTTCTATTAAGCAAAGTTCCTTTCTCAAGCATGCCTGTTTATTAGACAACCTTCAAGTGTTGCCTAGTGTGAACGGATCGTTGGTCTGACACCCAGCCCTGTTGGCCGATGTCACTCCACACCCCATGATAATTATCATGCACCTGCGTGTCGGCTCGTTTGTCTAGGGGTATGATTCACGCTTAGGGTGCGAGAGGTCTCGAGTACAAATCCCGGACGAGCCCTCTTTTTCCTTTTTGGTCGGAGTAATAAATGCGGCCATTTGTTTGTATTGTTCGCATTTCTATTAGGCCAAGTTCCTTTCTCAAGCACGCCTGTTTATTAGACAACTTTAAAGTGTTGCCTAGTGTAGCCGGATCGTTGGTCTGACCACCCAGCCCGTTTGGCGGATGTCACTCCACACCCCATGATAATTATCATGCAACTGCGTGTAGGCTCGTTGGTCTAGGGGTATGATTCTCGCTATGGGTGCGAGAGGTCCCGGGCTCAAATCCCGGACGAGCCCTCTTTTTCCTTTTTGGTCGGAGTTATAAATGCGGCCATTTGTTTGTATTGTTCGCATTTCTATTAAGCACAGTTCCTTTCTCAAGCACGCCTGTTTATTAGACAACCTTAAAGTATTGTCTAGTGTGGGCAGATCGTTGGTCTGACCACCCAGCCCTGTTGGCCGATGTTACTCAACACCCCATAATAATTATCATGAAACTGCGTGTCGGCTCGTTGGTCTAGGGTTATGATTCTCTATTTGGGTGCGAGAGGTCCCGGGTTCAAATCCCGGACGAGCCCTCTTTTTCCTTTTTGGTCGGAGTATTAAATGCGGCGATTTGTTTGTATTGTTCGCATTTCTATTAAGCAAAGTTCCTTTCTCAAGCACGCCTTTTATTAGACAACTTTAAAGTATTGTCTAGTGTGGCCAGATTGTTGGTCTGTTCACCCAGCCCTGTTGGCCGATGTTACTCCACACCCCATGATAATTATCATAAAACTGCGTGTCGGCTCGTTGGTCTAGGGGTGTG